>NC_136512.1:72104811-72112311 GCF_053919585.1 Euprymna scolopes
GGGATCTTTTGTCTTTCAAGACTGGTCGGAAGCATGGATGGATGGGTTTGTATGGTAAGAACTTCATATCTAACGAAATGAGAATATATGTATGTTTAGCTGGAAATGTCGAAAAAAGAATATGGCCAAAGTACGAGCTTCTTCAAGTTGCTGATCGACGTATTCGGCACCTGTGTACACACAGTACGACAAAGCTGTCAAAACAGACATGCATAGCGCATAGGTGTGAATACAGGTGTGTATCTAAGGACACCACCCTCCACCTCATCACTCAGTGGGTTGAACACTATGGTAAGTGAAATCGCCAGCTATCATTAGCGATTATGCAAAGCTTTTCTTGCGAAGGTCATTCCAAAAGTAAGGTGTCTTATTTTTTTTTTAACTCAAAGACTAAAACATTGAAGAGCTACGAGAACGAGGATGCTTCAGTTTGTGTCTACCAGTTTCTACTATAGTTTTATAAATTACCTTCATATAAAAGGGTCGTTCTAAAACTAAAGCGCCCTATTTTGTTAACTCAAAAGTTGAAGAGCTACAAAGAAGGGATAATATATACGCGTGTTTAACTGCTGCATAGTCTAGTGGTATACAACTTACGACAACAGATACATTTTAACAACGGTCATGTAACAAAATGGACAAAAAGCAGTTCTCTTGGGTTGTAACATCGGATCAATCAGAGAAAACATATCTGGTTCGTCTTTGATTGCGCCTGACGAACCCTCGAAAAAAGCTGCAAAGAAGATTTATTCTAATGAATCAACAAATCTCCGGTTGTCTTTTCAGCAACTTTATTTACCAATGTTTCCACATTGAAAAACTGTCGCTGGTCATAGACTAACGCATTCTGATCCCCTATTCCGTCTGACTCGATCCGCTCTTTCTTATTCCTGATTCCTAACCCTAACCTCTCTCTGCTCTCTCTCTCTCTCTTTCTCTCTCTCTCTCGCTCCCGATCTCTGACTCATCAAATCATACGTGTTTTTTCAAACTCCACTTGATTCCACATCAATCTATTTTCAAATTATTGTTTGTTCTACATTCTTATCTATAAAACACCTTAACATTGATAACTTTCTCCGTAAATATTTATTTTGCTACAGCATTCTATTTTTTACAAATATTATAACGATCATAACAATGGTCGACTAGCAATACTTTCGGCGTTGCCCTGCCAATATCTAACAGAGAGTGGAATCATTAAAACGTGACACATTTTGTGCTCCACAATTTGTCTTTCGTCCGTAATCACCACCATTTCCAATGCAATTTTGTCTCGTTTGATGACTCCAGGGTGCGCTATGACACCCACCTCTCTGTCGCTACTCTGAAATCAACGAACCCATCTTCTAACTGTTCTGTTATCAACTGCATCGGCTTCGTAAACGTTCAACACTCGCTGGAGAATGTATATCGGATCAATTTTTCTGCATGGAAGCATTCAATGATACATATCTACTTCTGACGCACGTCTTTGACATGACCTGCTTTCTTAGAGTCTCACACTGTCAATATCTGCAACAGGGAGATGAAACTTTCAGATCATGAATGTATGAGTTCAGTCATTATAACAATGCAATTTGCAATTACATCTGATCTATTTGTGTAGAATAAATAAATGACGGACATTACTTTCGGAATGTCTTGTAAAAACGGATTTGTTATAAATCTGTTTTTTTTTTTTATAAATCTCAGTTTCTTATTCCCGATCGCATAGCATTTAATATTTCTAGGGCAATGTTGGCAGCTGGTTTGGCTGCCCCATACGCAGCATTACAATTTTCAAAGAAAAAAAAAACAGAAAATTGGTCCAATACTTAATTTCTTTTACAATTACAAGAAACCTCTCAACCACTGGCTGTCACAACTAATAACACTCTACTTGGGAGACCATCGTTAAAACTCTTTGGTTCAACATTCACAAGCAACATGAATTGAACTAAATGCATTGGAGACAATACCAAGGCTGCTGCAAAGAATGGTTGGCTCCCTATACCGTGCTAGAAAACTAATCACACCTGACAGTATCCTGTACTTCTGCAAAGCCACCATTCGTCCATGCACGAAGTATTATTGTCATATCTGAGCTGCTTCATTTACCACTACTCTTTTGGTATTATAAATAGGGTCCAAAAATTGAAGCACTTGTGTTCCTCCCCCACCCCTCTCGACATAAGTCTCCCCAACTAACCCAACACGCAGCAAAATCCCACCTCATCATCGTGGAATACTCTTACATTAAACATGTTCGCTTATACATATGCGCGCAAACACATATGTATTGTACCTGTATATATAAAATTCTGTGGACAGCCCGGGCGTCCTTGCTTGCTTGCTTGCATCTTGTTTTAGAAGATCGGGCGATTCCATCTTTTAAAAAAGGGATAACACGTGATTATATATATATATAGACTGTTTATTATACAAACAATATTGGTTACATATGTGCATACATGTTTCAGTGGAATCCCAATTCAAAGAGACCACTTCATTAGATCCAAAAAGAGGTGCCATATAATTGAGAGTTAAGATTACATTCGTTTTTTTTATAAAATATATTCGAGTGTGGTTTACGCTCTGAAAGAAAGTGAGTTGTATACTTTCTAAATGTGAGTAGAGAAGGAGAAGGGGTGAAGGAAGAGGGGAAAGTACGATCCTGTGTAGTAAAGCTGTCGCACTGGGGAGATATTATTTTAACTTGGCGGTTGTTTATTGGCCCAAGTTATTGCTTTGATCTGACGTAACATTATACCCTTATCGCTGTTACTTCCCTATCTTAGATCATTATGCTTGTTTTTTTTTTCTTTTCTGGTGGCGACTTCATTATCGATTTATATATTTTATAAATAAACAAACAAATAAATAGATAAATAATTAAAAACCGATGTAAAAATGAACGGATAAAAAATTGAGGAATAAAATAATAAAATAGAGCTTATCAATAAACATAGATGTGAATGACGTCGCCACCAGGAAACAGACAAAGTTACTCATATGTATACTTATTAATATACATCAATCCATCTTTCTCTCTTTCTCTCTCTCTCTCTCTCTCTCTCTCTCTCTCTCTCTCTCTATATATATATATATATATATATATATATATATATATATAAATTATCGATCCAGCGTACATAAGGAATGATAAAGATCCAGAAAAAGCATAGAGATAATAAGGTAGTCCTCAGAGAAAAAAAATTTATATGGTAAAATCCAGTCATCATGCATATATCTATCTATATATATCTATAAAACTGAACGTTTGTGTGTTTGTGTGTAGATGTGTGTGTATATCTGTGTGTGTGTGTGTGAGTGTGTGTCTGTGTGCCTGTGTGTGCATTTCCCTACACAATAACTCTGTCAATTTTCAGTCTACAGACTCGAAATTTGTTATACAGGGTACTGAGATTAGGGAAAATTCATGTGATCGGTTTTCGGCCAGAACTTTAGCTGTTAAGGAGTTCAACGATTTGACCTTTGAGAACTCTACCAAACTCCTCCGACAATTTTGGGTCTAAACACTTGAAATTTTAGATATAGGTACCTTGAATATGGATCTAACTTAAGAACTTGATTTGCGCCCAAAACAATAAATGTTAAGGGGTCATATTAGGGGTCAAAGTAAAAAAAAAATTTGAAATTTACATAAAAGGTATTCAGGAATAGGGTAAACTTTTTAATCGGCTTGAGTCGAAAATTTTTAGTTACCAATATATAAATGTATGTATGTTTGCATGTCTGCCTAACACTTTCGAAAGAGGCAGCGGATTTTCACAAGATTAGTATCGTTTTGAAGTTCGGACTTTCAGACGACAAATATCGAAAAATTGGCTAAAAACATTAATATCTTCACTTTAAACTGGGCACGTTTCTACAGGGGGGTCACTTTTTTCACCAATATTTTTGAAAGTCATCCTTTCCTTTCGATTGTCTAGTCTTAATTAAAAACTACGTCGCTTCCGGTTTGGCTGTGGTGGTAACAGTAAAGACGTCAGGTGTTTTCCCCCGTTCTTTTCCTCCTCCGCGGTACGGGTTCAAACATGCCTTCCTACTACCACTTTTTTTTTTTTTTTGCTCAATACACACATCCAAACATCCGGACAACGCCGGGCTGAAATCCTTGTAAATTTATATATCAATTTAAATTTAGGATAAATAGACTTGAACAAGATAAAAAGTGTTATATTTACAAGAGTAAAAATAAAAAACTATATATATATATATATATATATATATATATATATATATATATATATATATATATATATATATAAAAGTTTGACTCATGTCCAGGTAAACTACATCTACAATTTCAAGTGTTTAGACCCAAAATTGGCGGAGACGTTTGATAGAGTCTGCAAAGGTCAACCTTTCCAATTTAGACCTCTTGGCAGCCAAATTTTCGCCCTAAAACTGATTACAAAGATTGCTGCATGTCTGAATACCTTCATGTAAAATTTCAAATGTTTAGACCCAAAATTGGCTGAGTAGTTTACTAGAGACAGCAAAGGTAAAATCTTTTGAACTTTGACACCTTGGCAACCAAATTTTCGGTCAAAAATCGATTAAAAAGCTTGCCCTATGTCTGAATACACTTTATGCAAAATTTCAAATGTTTAGAACAAAAATTGGCTAAGTAATTTAGTAGAGACCGCAGAGGTCAAATTTTTAAAAACTTTAACCCCATTTATTGTTTTGGGCTATCGAACCCTAAACATTTATTGTTTTGGGCTCACATCAAATTAGAAAGTCTGATCCATGTTCAAGTAACCTACATTTAAAATTTCAAGTATTTAGACCCAAAATTGGCAGAGGAGTTTGGTAGAGATTTCAAAGGTCAAATCTTTTAACTTTGACCCCTTGACAGCGAAATCTTTGGCTGAAAAGCGATTAAAAAAATTTTCCCAAATCTCAATACCCCTTATGTGAAATCTCGGGTATGTAGACTGAAAATTGACAGAGTAGTTTAGTAGAGACATGTACACACACATACAATTTTACGTTTATAGATATATGGATTATATTGGACCTAATATATAGTAATAACTGACAAAGTTAAAAATAAAACTAATAGTGCGCCGCCACCGAGAATCGAAACCAAAACGTTTAGCTTATGATTTACTTTTTCCATTTAACTTTTTAAAACTTTAATGCCTGAGCTATGAAGACATGTTTGCTGCAAGGCTAAAAATTAAGACATGAACCAATAGCTATTACGTTACGCATGCATATTCGTAATGCCGTCGTTCGACCGTCACCTTATTTTTTTTAAATTTTCACACTTTTGAACCGATTTTCCTCGGCTAAAACCAAAATATTAAGTTTCGCATGGATTCGAATACCCTATATATGAAATTTCATGTCTATAGACCAAAAACTGACAAAGGAGTTTGGTAGGCAAAGTTTTTTAAACAAATATGCGCATATATATATATATAATTATTTTTTTACTATAATAATTAAATACCTACAGACACTAGTGATATATATATATATATATATATATATATATATATATATATATATATATATATATAAATATACGAGCAAACAGTTAATAAAACATGTTAAAAAACACTTTGAAAAAGAGTTAAAAACATATTTAATCTGAAAAGGAGATACTTGATAAGTGGATAGTCCTTAATCCGCGGAGTTTCGAAGATATACTTTCCTTCTCAGCAGAGGGTAGGAATTAGCAAAATGCGGGATCGGATTTTGCATACAAAAGTATTTGATGAAACAACAAGTAAGTCAAAGATCTTACTTGATAACAAAAAAGTGAAGCAGAGGGAATATGATGAAGAAGAAGAAGGTGATTACACATGAATGGATAGTCTGGTGTACGCAAGCATAAATCATGTAAAATATCTGCATGAATATAATTACACGCAATAGTTAACTAAAGATGATCATCCCATAAGAAAATTGGGGGGGGGGAAATAGGGAATTAATTAATATGAATATTTAAAAGAATATGCAAATTAGCTCGACCTTTTGCAGATGAATGCAATTCCACACACACACACACACACACACACACACACACACATATATATATACATATATATATTATATATATATACATATATATATATATATATATATATATATATATATATATATATATATATATATACAAGCTGTACCCTGCCACGCGTTGCTGTGGCTAAATTTGGTGTAATGGAAAATTCTAATAAAAAGAGAAAATGCAATGTAATTCTTAGTACAGCAATCCACTCTAAAAAAAAAAAAAATGAAAAAAATGGTACTCTTGCAGAATTGGATCCTGATCCTCAGGATTACCGTCAATCATTGCTTGGGCTCGACCAACAATCAGTGGATAAAACTAACGTTGAAACGCTAAATGTTTTTTTCTTTCTTTCTGTATACAAAAATATGAGTTAGTAATTAATATTTGAGTTAGGGGGGGGTTACTATGCACAGATTCGAAAAAGTTGTCCAAAAACAAATGAAAGCAAAGGTAAGGTAAGTTACATTTCTATCTAACTGGATAATTGCTTAGTGTTTTTATGTAAGGTAAAATGTTTAATCGGCTGGAAAAACAGAAATGGTTGCAGACTGTTGAATACGTTAAGTTTGGGAAATTAAGTTGAAAACTAAAAACTATACAATACAGTGTCAAAAACCCACCGAATATGTTACCATGACATAGGCTGACATAATCGGTGGGTTTGTGACAGTATTTTGTATAGTTTTTTAGTTTTAACTTACTTTCTCAAAATTAACATAATCAACAGTGTCCGCCACCATTTGTATCTTTCAAATACACCGATAAACACTGTTTTTCGAGCTGACTAAACGTTACATTAAATGAAAAGGGTTTGTATTAACAGATACAAAGAAGTTGTCAAAAAATGAATATATAACAAATAAATGTTATCAAAGGCAAGAAAAGTAAATGTTCTACCTAACTGGATAAGATTGTAGTGTTTTTATGTAATGTATAATGTTAAATCAGTTCAAAAACATGCAGTGTTTATCGGTATATTTGAAAAATACAAATGGCAGCAGACTGTATCGAACACGTTAAGTTTGGGGAAATTTTGGGAAAATGAGTTTAAACTAAAAAACTATACAAAATACCGTTAGGAACTCACTCAATATATGTTACTGTGGTGTAGGCTGACATATAATCAGTTGTTTTAAATTTTGATCGATACAGGTAACGACTTTTAAGAGTCCCTTTTAGTGATTACCTGGTTTGAGGATATTATACAACTAAATGGCAAATCTGCCCCAAAAATCCGGCTTTAAGGCCCGGCTCATGTTCGTATATAACGAAATATTTTATTGTAGATTTCAGTGTACTAAAAACGAATCTGCAAACCGTTTCCGTTGCAAAAAGAAAGTTTTCATGATATGAAGAAATTACTTTTTCGAAAAGTGGGTGATAACTTTTCAATTTAAATTTAACTTAGAATGAGCACCCACTTTCTGGCCACCTGAGAAAGGGGCATATTTCTGTGTGTGTGGGGGGGG
>NC_136512.1:72117311-72149811 GCF_053919585.1 Euprymna scolopes
AACCATAAAAAGGAATAAGTAATAAATTAATGTCTTTTAAAGAGATATGCAACATCGTTTACCTTCATAGAGTCGCTCACATATCCATGACTGTGTATATTAAGAAGTTAGTTGTAATAATTTTTAATTAAAAAAGTGGGATTTTAATATTAATGTCAGAGCAAGAAAACTCAACTTTATAGATAGATAGATATATAGACAGACAGATAGAAAGATAATAGATAAATATAGATGGATAGATGGATAGATAGATAGATGGATAAATAGATAGATAGATAGATGGATAGATAGATAGATGGATAAAGAGATAGATGGATAGATAGATAGATAAATAGATAGATAGATAGATGCATGAAGTATATGGAATTATTGCACAGGGAATTTGACTTGAACAATAGCATTTAGGATCCATCGTCGAATTACAGAAAGAGATTATATAAAAGAAAATGAAAGGTGGCTACTCACCGGTGCATGGCCGATTCGGGTCAATAGTAACAGTCCAGTTCTTACACGGCCATGGTGTTCGTTCAAGACCACTGCATCGTGATGAGTAAGGAAGGCCATCCGGACCGCACAGCACTCGTTTTTTAACGGTGCTTGTACAGTTTACTTGACAGTCCGTATCCCGTAACGCCGTGAACAACATCTGAAAAAATTAATAAAAATACACAGTTGAAATATGTCTGTAATATAAAAGCGTCTCATATTTCGCATTCATTTTCATTGAAAGCAGAAGGCTTACAAACTAAATAGTTTATTCGGATTTTGGCGTTTACTTTTTAGAACCTGTCGCATGTTCTTAGCATGAAAAATATATTTCTATTCTATTTCTATCGAGAAAATATTGTATCTCACTCGGAATTATTTCACAAAGAGTTCTCGGCTTTGAGCGCGTATCATAACAGCTATTCCTACGCAGGGTTGCCTGGTAGTTATTTTTATTCATTTATTTATTTGGGATTCTTGTTGCTTTTTTTATGTAAAACATCCACTTTTTATACTTCGAGAATAAAAATAAAATGTCTTTAACCCATTTAGCGAATTTAATTGGAAAATTATTGTTATTTGCTTTTTACAGTGCTCTCTGATGTTAAAACATTGAATTTATTATATATATATATATATATATATATATATATATATATGTATGTATGTATGTATGTATGTGTGTGTGTGTACTTCGACATTGTTTGAATCCGAGAAATAATTATATTATCTCTTACATTCTGAACACACGCGCGCACACACACACACACACACACACACATACACACACGCACATATATATGTATATATATATACATTGAATTTATTATATATATATATATATATATACATATATATATATAGTCATCCACATACAGTACTGTTTCGCAGCTCATCAGTGCGGCTTGACAGGCAACTACCTCAAGCCAGTATTGAAATCTGATCGTCTGTACGACAGTGAAGGCTCCTAACCATTACGTTAATCGGCTGTTGCTGTGAGAGTCATGAATTAACGATGTTTTGACATCGTCCGAAATACCTAAGCTGGATTTGTTTACACAAAAGAGCATCGCTTTATACGCTAATGGTAATTCGTGTATCACTTCTCAATATGCTCAACTCAAGATAAGGAGCATTAGCAGTTCAACTCGGCTTTGTTCGGGCACTATGTACTCTTCATAGCTGTATGTGCATATGTCTATATATATTAAAAAGTTTGGCTCATGTCCAGGTAACCCACATCTACAATTTCAAGTGTTTAGACCCAAAATTGGCGGAGGAGTTTCGTAGCGTCTGCGAATGTGAACTCTTTAAACTTAACCCATCGGCACCAAAATTTCGCCCCAAAACTGAATACCCTTTATGTAAAATTTAAAATGTTTAGACCCAAAATTGGCTGAATAGTTTGCTAGAGACCGCAAAGGTAAAATCTTTTGAACTTTTACACCTTGGCAGCTAACAACCGATTAAAAAGCTTTCCCTAGATGTGAATACACTTTATGTAAAATTTCAAATGTTTAGACCAAAAACCGGCTGAGTAATTTGGTAAAAACCGCAGACGTCGCCAATCTGATAGGCCCTGAACTGTAAGATAAACTTCAGCCCCTGTCCCATCGACGAAATGTTGCATTCCTCTGCCTGTTCTACAAGTACTTTAACGGTGAATGTTCTGACGAACTGCAAGCACTTGTGTCCCCTCGACGTAAATACCCCCGACAAACCCGACAAGCAGCTAAATCCCACCCCTTCACAGTAGAGATCCCTAGATGCAAGAGAGCCTTTTACTCCAGTAGTTTCTTCCACAGAACAGCTAGACTTTGGAATTCCCTTCTGGGTCCCTGCTTCCCCGACTGTACCTATAAAAACTTAGATAACAGTTTAAATCTGCACCTATAAAAAAACTTAGATAACAGTTTAAATCTACGCATTTAAAGATTAAGCATTATACAGTGAACAATTGAAAGAAATAGATTGTAGTATTTTTTTTTTGCTTTAAAACCTCTTTCGAGAGTTTTAGCTGAGTTTAATACTAAATTCCTTTCAATATTCAAAATGATTCATTGTCGTACTAAAAGTTGTGTCTTATTTAATTATTGTAATATTTGATTCCTGCCAGTGCTATACAATAGTATATTTAATAATTGCCAGGTAGATGGAATGTTCAGTTATGGAAGTTCAAACAACTATTAAAAGCTACAAGTAAACAAAGTCTTTCAAAAACTGAAGAGGACAAGGCCGTAAAATATCTACAACCGCCAACGAAGACAGATATTTGCAAAGAGGACTCTTTACAGATAGGAAGAAAATTATTCAGAGCTTGCTGTTGAATTTAAGGAGGATGCAAACAAAAACATATCAACTCGAACGGTGAGAAGAAGGTTATTAGAACCAGGATTGGAAGGATGAAAAGCAAAGAAGAAGCCATACTTGTTCCAGGTCAACAAGAAAAAAAAACGACTGGGATTAAAATTAAAAAAAAAAAACATAAAAATTGCACACTAGACGATTGGGCCAAAATTATTTGATCTGACGAAAGTTATTTTGAGGTAAGTTAGTAGCTTCTATTTCTTAAACTTCGAAAATAATAATTGAAATTTTTAGGTGAATACACGTCCATAATATCTATTCAAAACTGTAGCAAATTCTAAATTTTTTTAATCACATTTTTGGCACCCCTGGAACGGCTTATGTTCACTGTAGGGAAAGAGAGGCATTTCACCCCGATTGTGTGGTTTCAACTGTCAAATTTAGACAAGGAAGCGTAATGGTTTGGGGATAGACTGTTGTACACATGTGGGGGCAGAATGAACCCCACAATGTATACTAACATGCTGGACCAGGTTTACCAACCTCTTTGACTAAAATATTTAATAATAACATTTCAAGTGATGTAATCTTCCAACAGGACAATGCCCCATGCCATAAGTAAAAAGTTCCACTGGGTTAGGAAAAAACGGGATTACAGTGATGTAGTGGCCCCTGCAGTCCCAAGACTTAAATCCCACAGAAACTTTGTAGTCCCATCTAGAAAAGAGTGAGAATACACCAATACTCATCAAATAAGAATTAGAGGCCAAACTTCATGAAGAATAACAGAAAATAGATGTTAGCACCTGCAACAATTTAACCAATAATATACATAAACGAATGAAAACGGAAGTCATAGCAAATATTGATTGTTTCTAAAATAGACTTATTAATGTTTAGTCTACAATTCTTTACCTTTAAATATATATTTGAATAATAATTTCGATTTTTCATCGATGCTCCATAAGTTTATATATATATATATATATATATGTGTGTGTGTGTGTGTGTGTGTGTGTGTGTGTGTGTGGTGTGTGTGTGTGAATAAAATAAAGCAAGATATAAACGATGCTTTAGACGTTATGTGAATAAAAAGGGAAAACCTAAAAGAGTAAAAACAAAAATAAAATCAACGTTTCGTCCCTATTTCAGGGGACATCATCAGGATTTCTAGGCGAGGATGTACAGGAAGACGGTCATATATCACATGCGAAAGAGGAGAAGTTCAGTTCTCTTTCTGTTCTGGAGATCCTCGCCTAGAAATCCTGATGATGTCCCCTGAAATAGGGACGAAACGTTGATTTTATTTTTGTTTTTACTCTTTTAGGTTTTTCCTTTTTATTCACACATATATATGTGTGTGTGTGTGTGTGTGTGTGTGTGAACAAATTGAGCTTAGGTGCTTAGACAATGTCAAAACATTATTAATTCACTTTTTGGTATAGCAGCAGTCGGATAATGTAACTGTTAGAAGCGCCGACTGTCATTTGGGTGGTCGAGTTTCGATCCTAGCTTATGGTAGTTGCTTGTCTAGCTGCACTGATTAGCCGTGATACGGCGGAACAGTACTATATGTGGATGGCTATAATTCTCCCTATCTTGGGTTTAGCATTTTGGGAAGTGATATACAAACAGCCGCTAGCGTATTAAGCGACGCTCTTTGTGAAAAACAAATTAAACTTAGGCGTTTGGTCTAGCCGCACTGATGAGCTGTAATACAGCGAAACAGTTCTGTATGTGGATGACTATATAAATTAATTATAATCTTTTTTATTAATCTCCAAAATTTGTCACATTGTTTTTCTCTTTGTATTTGGTACTTGAAATTTAAAATAGTTAGTGTAACCCTTTGTTTAAACATTATACCGACTTGCCGGATATAATCCATTTTTTCAAGTAGATAGTTTTATTTATTTTTAGCTTATAATTTTGATTTGCTGTACAATTTTTTGATATCTTCAGTTAGGTGTTAATCTTATATTAAAATAGTATTTATAATTGCCTGATATAGATCATTTAATAATTTCTCTAATGTTTGCCTCTTCATAACAAATAACCCTGATTTTCTGTATAATATTTTGGTGTCCTTACTTTCGTATTCATTTTAGTTTCTATTTGATGTCTTATTCCAGTGCTGGCGATGAGACTTTTCTCAAATTAAAATCTTGTATCGTCTCAGAAACGATTGTACACTGATTGGTTGTTGATATTGAATTCTTGGGCTTAAATGAATATTTCTTTTATAAATCATTTAAAAGTTGGCTTCTTTTTTTTTTTTTTTTACAGTGATCAACACTTATCAAGGCCCGGAAGCCACTCAGAGATAAGGGTTATTGCAAGTACATTACGTTAGTGTGGAGATTTGATGAAGTGTTTACTTAAGGGGGCGGTTCATTAGGAATTTGTTAACGTTGGACTTGAAGACATCCAAGTTGTAGTCCGGTGGGAAGCAGGCAGACGGAACAGAGTTCCACAGGCGTGCAGATCTAAGAAAGAAGCTTTGTTCATGGAATCCGCGTTTTGATTTAGGCACAGATAAAGAGTGGGGGAAACTTTTGACAGTGGATTCAGCTAGACGGGTGTTTTTCGTGAAAGATTGGCGAGGGGGGACCAGAGATTGGAGTTCAGACGAGCACTTGCCATGGAAATAACGATAAAACAAGGATAGGCTCGCAACATCTCTTCTGTGGGAGAGACGTTGCAGGGTAGAAAAAAGGTTATCCCCCACTAAGCCACGAAGTCTATTTTGTACTCTATCAAGGCAGGTTAGGCTGTTTTTAGCAGCTCCTACCCAGATATGGCAACAGTATTCTATCCTTGGACGTTTCTTTTCTACCATTGTGTTGACTTTACAGCATTTGAAACACTTGTGCACTATGCCCTTGCTTACTCATACAAAAAGAAAAAAGGGGGGGGGAAGAAAAGTTGGCTATTTATATGTCAAATTATGGCTAAATAAAGACCAATTAACATGATGATTAAAAAAAAAATAAAGTTTAGCTAACCAGGTTTCGTTCCTCGCTCAACAAAGCTAAATCGAGGAAACTTGCGATTAAAAAAAATAGTAATGAATATGGCCGGGAGGACGGTGGGTGGGGGAGAAAAAAGAACGAAAAAAAAAAGCGAGGAACACATTACATAGAAACCAACTTAAGTCCTAAAAGATTTTCTTTTTGCTTGCAAAAATAAGAAAATCTTTTAGGACTTAATTTGGTTTCTATGTAATTTTACCCGCTTATTTTCGTTTTTTTTTTTCTTTCCCACCACATTCATGACTTTCTTTTTTTTTAATCGTATTTTCCTCTGTTGAGCGAGGAACGAAACCTGGTTAACTAAACTTTATTTATTAATTTATTTTTTTTTAATCATTATGTTAATTGGTCTATATTAAGCCATACTTAAATTTTGTACCCCCCCAAATTTTGTACACCCGCCCAAATTTCCAAATATGTCAACTTATACAGGGTGACCCCCCCCCCAAAAAAAAACAGAGGACATTCAATTGTTTTAGCATTTTACAGTCAACGGAGAAAAAAAAAGCCAAAGATCCTAGTGTTTTGATGTGATGTTTTGAATATAATAAACTAGTTATGACCAAAGTTTCACTTCATTCGAACAAAACACTAAGAAACGGGGCCTAATTAGAGTTGGGGCCCGTTTTTTTTTTTTTGGTCACCCTGTATATATATTCCATGCTAACTGAACGCCCGGCGTTGCCCGGTCGTACAATACGCTTAAACATGATATTTTAATTTATGCCGGTTGCGTATCTGTTATAGAGTCAATCCTCTATTGAATATTCTATATTACGAGGGATACTTTGTCCGGTGGACTAATTCGCAAAATAAATAAATGAATAAATAAAATAAAATAACTAATAATGATAAGGGAGATTCCAATATTGGTAAGAAGGGGAACATTCTCTAGCCATCTTGTTCCCAGCTGGTATCTGGTTTCTGCTGAAGTGTTGTAAGGGGTTCGATATTAATGGTGAAGCTTATTCTTGATTTCAGTCGTTGTCCCACTGATTCAGGTCCATGAAGGAGATTATGTTGGTCAGTGATAGTTTTTTTTATGATCTATCTATGCTCGCCTGGCAACTCCCCGTCTCACATCTGAAAGTGCAATTGCTAGTAAAAAGGTACAAATTGCTCAGGTTGGTAGATTTTAAAAATCCTGTGATCAAGAAGTCGGCATTGTTCAATGCTCAATCTATATGTTTAACATAAATCGAACTCTCCCAAACAGGGCAAGCATATTCTGTAGTGGAACAGAATAGGCCAACAAGTGGATTCTCTCTTCTGGCATTCTTTGTTAGTCTTTCTCCACTCTAACGTTATTTACATGGTAGGTACTAAACGTATTACAAGCTCTGCCCTTCTCTGTCAAGCATTTACAGCGATTACTCGTCTGGTTACCGCCATTACTTCTCAGTATACCAAAAAAAAAAAAGAAAAAAAAAAAGGATCTCCCCCTCCCCTAAAAATCTTAAACAAATGAACTTTTATTACTATGGCTTCTTTATAAGAATTTTCAATCTATGCAGTACAATAACACAGGACTATTTCCCTGATGACTACAGCATGGTCGTTGTTCTCCTGTAGGAGACGTCTACCTGAACTAGTATCGCTTTTTCCCGTTCGCATGCCCCTATTCCTAATTCGCAGCAGCGAGCCGATGTCAGTGGACTTTTTTCTTCACTAAAACGGTCATTAACAATGTTTTCTTTTTTCTTTTTAATGTTAAACACATTTCAAGCTCATAAGTTATTTCACGGTATTTTCAAGTTAATTTTTGTTTTTTTACAATATTTTTGTTTATTAAATTGTTAGGTAATTTGTGGGAAAACCTTTTTAAATTTATTAATCAAGTAAAAAATTGAATTTTTACTTTATTAAATAATTCAAAATAAGAAAAATGATTTTTATTTTAATTTAATTATTTTTTATTTTATTAAATAATTCTAAATAAGAAAAATGATTTTTATTTTAATTTAATTATTTTTTATTTTATTAAATAATTCTAAATAAGAAAAATGATTTTTATTTTAATTTAATTATTTTTTATTTTATTAAATAATTCTAAATAAGAAAAATGATTTTTATTTTAATTTAATTATTTTTATTGTGCTATAACTTATATCAGTTTGAAATATGTTAACCATTAAAAGAAAAATATTGTTGTTAATCGTTTTGATAAAAATAAAAAGTCCATTGACATCGGCCCGCTGCTACAAATTCGGAATAGAGGCATGTGAGCGAGATAAATTCAAAGTAGTTCAGGAAGACGTCTCCTACAGGAGGACTTGGTCGTCTTCAAGTTCAATGTTAACAAATACACATCCGGCTATTTGCACCAATCGTCTCTAATCTCTCCGTATTCACTCTCATTCAATGGGCAATTATCCTCTAACGGCATCTAGGCCTTGATCAGTGGTGATGCCTGATATAAGAGAATCTACAAAATGTGAAGTTTATAAAAACACAAACCTTATTGAACTTTCCTTGGATTTAAACCTCATTAAATCTTCTAAGATAACGTTGGAAAGTAATCTGTTTAATTCATGAGTTTTCAACGACAAAACAAAACACTGAAAGTCATAAATTGGGCCAAAACAACAGCATGTTCTTTTCACTGTTTCGACTCTCGAGCATATATCCGACACAGTTAATAAACCGAGAACCACATTAGTTTATGTAAAAACATATAAGATATAAACCGATATACACTCGAGAGTAAAAAAAAATGCAAACAATGTTCTCTTGTCATAGCCCTAGCCATAAAGCAATGAGTAATGGTGAGGGGGAGGTGAAGAGAAGGAGTAGCAATAAGAGAGAGAGAGAGAGAGAGAGAGCGAGAAAAAGAGAGAGAGTAGGAGGGAAGATATAAAGGGGAGATAACTCATTGGATGAGAAATAAAAAATGGAAGGAAGAAAATAATTGCGAGAAAAACGTCAATTAATAAGAGAGGGAGATTAAAACAATAGTTTGATAGAGCGAGCGAGAGAGAGGGAGAAAGAGAGAGAAAGAGAAAGAAAGAGAGAGTAAGAAGGAAGATATAAAGAGGAGATAACTCATTGGATGAGGAATAAAAAAAATGGAAGGAAGAAAATAATTGCGAGAAAAACGTCAATTAATAAGAGAGGGAGATTAAAACAATAGTTTGATAGAGAGAGCGAGCGAGAGAGAGAGAGAGAGAGAGAGAGAGAGAGAGAGAGAGCGATCTAATGAGAGCCGATTAGCAAAGTCTCCCATCTTCCTATTCCATCACAGGCCTCCGACCATCACTCCGCTAACTTCCGGTGGGCACGCTCAGTTGAGCGCGAAATAGGAACGACACATGCGTGCTACAATAATAACAGCAGCCACATACACATACACACAAAAAAAGAGGCAGTCGGTTCGCGTCATGCTACGAGAGATATCTTTTAAAAAAAAGAATGACGTAACGCAGCTGAGTTTTAATAACACCCCCTCACTCGATTGTCTTTCTTTATACATCGTCGCATTAAAAAAAAAGTATTGCTTAACTGCTTAAGCCTCCATCATCCGTAACAGCGATACCAGCACAGTGATGGTGACTGGGTGGTTAAAGACACCTGCGTGTGACTTTTGAATCCGGTTCGTCCCACAGAACAACTTCCCCTTAGAGATGTTGAAAAACATCACGTGGTCCCTCCCGTAAGTATCCGATATACTTTTTACATGGGAGTCACCACTTATCAGGACCCAGAGGCCACTCGAGGATAAGGGTTAATGGGCATACATTAGTCATTGTGATTTTAGCGTCGTAAACATTAGTGGGAATTTTGTAACTTGGATTACTTAGGGGGACGGGTCATCAAGAACTTGTCTACGTTGGATTTGAAGACAATCAGATTGTAGTCAGCTGGAAAGCAGGCAAACGGAAGAGAGTTCCACAGGCGAGCAGTTCTAAGAAAGAAGATTGTTAATGGAATCTACGTTTAGGTGTAGGCACATATAAAGAGTGTGGGAAATTGTTGATAGTGGTTCTGGCTAGACGAGTGTTTTTCGTGAAAGTCTGGCGAGGGGGGGGACCATAGATTGAAGGTCAGATGAGCACCTGCCATGAAAATAACGATAAAGCAGGGACAGGCTCGCTACATCTCTTCTGTGGGAAATAGGTTGCAGGGAAGAGAAAAGGACATCTCTCTCTAAGCTACGAAGTCTGTTTTGAAGATAGGATAAGCTACTTCTAGTAGCTCCTGCTCAGATGTGGCAACAGTTCTCCATAGTTGGCTGTACCTGGCTTTTATATAGGTAGAGAATTGCATCAGGAGTGAGATATCTACTGGAGCAGTAGAAGGATCCCACCATTTTTCCAGCGACTTTGGCAATGGATTAGATATACATGTTCCATTTCAGATCGGGAGTAAATGTCAAGCCCAGAAGCTTGACAAAACATGAAGCCTCCCCAAGACGAGAGCCATTCATTTCGATTGATGGCAACTGGGCAACTTCTAGAAAGAATTCTTAAAAGAAAGACATCGATGACACAAATGCAAAACAGAAATCACAAATCAATTCACTATGACGTCACATAAATTTCAACCAATCACAATGCCGCGCAGTGATTTGCAACTTGACGCATGCGAGCTGAAAATCCGAGCAGCAGACGACAATTTACGACGAGGATGAAAAAGGTTTCTCATTGAACATGGAGTAACTTTAGCAGCCATTTTTTTTTCACAATCGAGGAATTAATTCAGTTTTCGTTTATGCCGAAACAACAAACCGGTGCAGTTTCAGAAAAAATGTTTACCATTTAAAATCCAGGACGCAAGAATTGGTGTTACAGGATGAATTGTCATTTTTTTATCAAGCACTTTTCGTTCCATACGCAGTGTCATTTATAGCTTGCTGCATATCAGCCACCTCTCTCGAAGCCAAAATATATAACACTCCAGCCTTATTCGTGATCGTCTGAAGGTGTAACGCATATAAACACTGACAACATAACGTTGTAAAAAGTCTAAATGTGCATGCGTAGAAGAGCACTTTAAGTAAATTTACGCTAAGTTCCACCTTTTTTTTTTCAATTTTGATCCGTTAGCAGCTACTTTTAACGGCTAAAAACTAAATCGAATTATTCCATAGGTGCGAATCCCCTATATATCAAGATTCAAGTCTCTTGACCAACAATTAACAGAGAAATTTGGTCGAGACTGTTCCTCACACAGATAGATAAGGTCACTTATATATATATATAGAAGCCCGCATAAATCGGGCGAAACGTTGAGTATCCAGGTCCTTCCACCTCCATTTTATATAATATATATATATATATATAATATATATATATATATATAAATGATATATATATATATATATAAATGATATATATATAATGTATATATATAAATGATATATATATAATGTATATATATAAATGATATATATATATAATATATATATATATATATATAATTCAAACACGGTCATGTTTGTATAAGTGGCAGTTTTAGTTGTTTAGAACCGCTTTAAAGCTTCACCGCTCACTCATTTTTCGGTTAAATTTCAAACAGTTGATAGATCACATTCTTAGCTATATTGTGAAAAAGAATTTTCGTTCGTTATGACTGGTTTCCATAGCAACCACGTCGCTTTAGCGACTACTGTTGCTACCGATTCACCGCGCTCGCGAAAAGAGAAGTAACGGGTGAAACAGAGAGAATGAAAAGGAGATAATTGGAGGAATTTTGTTGAAAGCAGACGAGTGCCGTTCATTTATATTACCGTTGTGCATGTTATAGTCGCAAAAAAAAAAAGAGACTAAAATTAAACAAAGAACAAGTGAATTTACTGGAAGCCTGGAAAATCATGGATTGTATTAGAGAAATGAGAGCGTGAAAAGTAATATGGTTAAACTTAAACATGGAAATATAAAGGACTAGTTAAAATTGAAAAGAAAATGACAAGATATTCTAGTAAAAAATATAATAAATTTATAACTTAAAATATTGCAGCATTAAGAATCTTTTTTTTTTAATTCAATTTATAACATTATATAATCAATTCTTTTTTCCAAGAAGATGGCGTTTCCTGCCTCAATGACACAAGTCCAGGGCATGTTTACGGAAGAGAGAACAATAAGCAAAGCGTTGTAGTCATCATGTTCCCCGGACTTTTCATCATGTGATTTTTATCTTTGGGGGACTTCAGGACAAAAAAACTATGCAAGACTAACTGAAGGAGAACATTACCAACGCTATCAGGGGGATCGTCAAAGAACATTTGCAGGCAGTATCTGCAAACGTTGTTAAACATGCTCGGAAATGCATAGATGTCAAGGGGGGGCACTTCCAGCATTTTTTATAACACTACAAGTAATTTAAAGAATGTTACAGGATATTTATTTGCTCCCCCACCGAGCAAATTAGGCACAAGGCCGATTTTTAATGTGAGGAGTGAAGAGGAAATGGGGACCAACTCCCCGGGGAGTAGGGGAGCTGGATAGTGACAATTGGTATGAAGGGTTGCCCCTACATTGACCAAGGTCTTATATGTGGGGCTTCCCCCACATATGGTCTTTGCTTGCAGTATCTGCTGGAAGAGATTGTAATTATTTGCTTCCCCACTGAGCAAATTAGGCACAAGGCCGTTTTTTAATGTGGAGAGAGAGAGAGAGAGAGCGAATGGGGAGGGAAAAGGGGAACAGCTCCCGATGGGTGGGAAATGGGAACTGGATAGTGACAATTGGTATGAAGGGTTGCCCCTACATTGACCAAGGTCTGATATGTGGGTTTACCCCCAAATATGGTCTTTTCTTGCAATATCTGCCGGAAAATATACTACACTTTGATCTCGGCCCAAAGGTTAAGAACTTTAAAACATGTTGCAGGTTATTTAAACAATAATAGAATATTCCTCCTCTCTACTACATTTTCTAGGCTACGTTTAAGTGGGCCCTCCTGTATATATAAATACTTTTCATATCTATCTGCGTAAGTATACTTTGATAATTATATTTCAGTTTGAAGAAATATGGTATAATAAAATTATGAGGTGTTTGTTTGCGCCTGACCTCCATAGAATGGAAAAATATCACAAGTTTAACAAGGTTTTTTAATATAATTCCACAGAATATATATATATATATATATATATATATAACTACTTCATTTACTCACAAAAAATTAATATACGAAAGTATGGATTTATGCGTAAACTTTAAGTATTTACTTCAAAAGTGCTCAATACGTAGGTAGAGCTAGTTAGTAATTTATAAAATATATATGGCGATTAAGCTACACTGAATATTCGGCGTTTCATCCACTATAGGATTCGTCAGGCTATATATATATATATATATATATATATATATATATATATATATATATATATATGTATTTATATATGTGCATATATATATATATATATATATATATATATATATATATATATATATATATATATATATATATATATATGACATAATGATACGTGATTATTTCTGCGTAGTGAAACGGATCTGTAAAAAGATGTACCGAAATTTTAACATGCCGGAGGAGCGGTTTTGCATGAAAAATAAATATTTTGGAATGTAGTTCTGCTGATATTTTTTCATATATGCGATTGTGGTATGTTTAACATACATTGAGCTATTCTAAACAAAAAAGATTTGTATTCACAAGTAGTGAAATATAATTGAAAAAAAACAACATTTTAACAAAAAAATAAACACACACACGCGCGCGCGTACACACACGTGTGCGCGCACGCACATATTGTGCTTATATGTGTGTGCTTACATATTCAAGTGTGTGTGTGTGTGTGTTTGTGTGTGTGTGTGTGTGTGTGTGTGTGTAAGGTATTGCAGATTGAACAGGCTGTGCCACCTGTGTCACGCTCGGCAGCGCGTGTCATGAGACGAATTCCCAAAAGGCGTTTGGTTGGCGTGATCACCGTGGACATTTGTAAGCCGGTCAGGTGATGGGTAGGATCCTGGCTCGAAGAATGCACATCCCACGGCCTTTCCAGTGAAATTAACGTATTTCGTTACAGTTTAGTTGACCCCGACTTGGACGAGGACAAGATAGGGAAGAGGATTTTTTTTTAATTCAATAACATTCCTACCTCCATCATTTATTTGGATTTGGGTTACAAATCTGTTTTCTCATCGCTGTAAACTTTTACGCAAACATCTCTTCTTAGAACTATACACACACACACACACACACACACACACACACACACACACACACACACATATATATATATGTATATATATATACACACACACACACACACACACACACACACACACATATATATACTAGCAAAGTACCAGTCGCTGACTGGGTTCAAAAACAGCCTACAGAAAATGGACTCTGGTTTATGAAAGTATGATAGGTTATAAAAAGGAATGGCTGTAAAGGGATAGCTTCGAATTTGGGGGTATCAAAACCAAAGCAAAATATGATACAAAGTACACACACAGACACACAGACAGATACACAGACACCTTCTCTTTTATAGATATACTAGCATGGGTGCCCGGCGTTGCCCGGGTATTTGTAGATGTATGTTGAGCCAAAAACAAAAAGTGGTCAATTTTTTTTAACTTTGACCCCTACTATGGCCGCTTAAAATTTATTGTTTTGGACTTAAATCAAGTTATTAAGTTAGATCCATGTCCAATGAACTTATATCTAAAATTTCAAGTGTTTAGACCTCAAATTGTCGGAGGAGTTTGGTAGAGTTCTCAAAGGTCAAATGGTTGAACTTTGACTTTTAATCGCTAAATTTCTGTCCGAAAACCCATCACGTAGATTTTCCAAAATCTCAGTACCGTGTATATCAAATTTCGAGTCAGTAGACTTAAATTTGACAGAGTTATTGCGCAGGGAAATGTACACACACACAGACACACCGATACACAGATACACAGTCACTTTTACTTTTATAGATACACTAGCATGTGTGCCCAGCGTTGCCCGGGTGTTTGGAGGCGTATGCTGAAAAAAAAAAAAAAAAAAAAACACGGCAAATATTTTTAACTTTGACCCCTACTATGACGCCTTAAGATTTATTGTTTTGGGCTCTAATGGAGTTATTAAGTTAGATCCATGTCCAAGGAATCTATATCTAAATTTTCAAGTGTTTAGACCCCAAATTGTCGGAGGAGTTTGGTAGAGTTCTCAAAGGTCAAATCGTTGAACTTTGAACCATTAATCGCCAAATTTCTGGCCCAAAACAGATCACATCGATTTTTCCAAATCTCAGTATCCTGTATATCAAATTTGGAGTCTGTAGACTAAAAATTGACAGAGTTATTGCGTATGGAAATGTACACAGACACACACACACAGACACTTTCACTTTTATATATATATATATATATATATATATATATATATATATATATATATATATATATATATATATATATTTATTTCATCAGCATACCGTACTGTTTCGTTGTATCACTAAGCAGAGGATTGAACCTAGAATAATCGCGTTGAGAGTCAGCAATTTAACCGATCGACCCACGGGAGCAGCGCCCGTAATTTATCTCGCCAAATTACAGTGCTCTAACTATATATATATATATATATATATATATATATATATATATATATATATATATATATATACTAGCATTTCAGCCCGGCGTTGCCCGGGTGTTTGGAGGTGTATGTTGAGAAAAAAAAAAGAAAAAGCGGTCAATTTTTTTAAACTTTGACCCCTATTATGTCCCCTTAACATTTATTGTTTTGGACTCAAATCAAGTTATTAAGTTATATCCATGTTCAAGGAACCTATATCTAAAATTTCAAGTGTCTAGACCCAAAATTGTCGGAGGAGTTTGGTAGAGTTTGTAAAGGTCAAATCGTTGAAATTTGACCCCTTAACAGCCAAATTTCTGGCTGACACCCGTCACATCGATTTTCCCAAATCTCAGTACCCGGTATTGTAAATTTCGAGTCTATAGACTAAAAATTGACAGAGTTATTGCGTAGGGAAATGTACACAGACAGACAGACACACAGACACACAGACAAACACGTTCACTTTTATATATATATATATATATATATATATATATATATATATATATATATATAATGTGTGTATGTATACAGTGAATAAATGACAAAAAACTATCTTCCATAATTCATGATGTTGACCATCTTCTAATTTAATCCATTTAATTCAGTTGACATTTACAATTCTTGACAGTATCTGTTTCGTAGCACAAAATCAATCACTTAATTATTATATCAATCAGTGAATCTATTATGCCCTTATAACTCATCAGAAGAAATAGCAACAATCAATCCGTCTAAAGGAAAACATGGCGTAATATTATAAGGTGTATGCAGCTTCTCTTCCAATTTTCGGATTTTAATCATGTCAAAGCGCAAATTATTTCCTTTTGATGGATGGATTGATTGTTGCTATTTTTTCTGATGAGTTAAGGGAATAATAGATTCACTGATTGATATAAGTGATTTCGCCTTTTGAAATAAGGAACTATGGTTAAAGTATTCATATAGATGCTTGCTGTAGCTTTTCAGCTTATGGAATGATAAATTTTCAAAAAGGACGCCCGTACAATAATTTATTTCCGTTAGCATACTTTTGATTTAAAGACGCCACGGTTTATAATTCGAAAGAAATTGTAAGTTAATGTTATTTGTATAATTACATAATTCAAGGAGGATAATTAGTCATATTTTCTTTAATTAAAGGATGCAAGGGGGATAATTAGTCTAACTTAATTTATTACAGAAAAAAATTGTAATCTATTTTTACTAATAAGTAATTTTTAATGATTTAAGGTGGTTTATATTTATTAAATTTAAACCAACGTTTATGACAGCATGTGAAGATTAGTTCCTCTCTTGAATTTAATAGGGTGGTTGTATATTTTATATCTTCATATTTCAAATTTTTTAGGGTCTCTTTTGTACATAGTGCACAGAATTTATCTCCTGGTTTATATGGTTTGCAAGATTCAATTACTCGCCATTTCAAGTTGAAAGAAATATTGCTATTTTTGAGTTGCCAAATATAGTTGGATAGAGTAGTTTGGTTTGACAGAGAGTTATTTTAAAAAAAAAATATTTGTGCGTTGAAATTCTATGCTTTATTAGGCTAGATGTGGAACCAAAATATATTGCCTCTTGCTTATTGTGATTATTTTCCGTTAGGTCTGGTGCTGGATTATTATATGGTGGGTTGGTTTGTAATTGATCGGTAGATTGGTTTAAGTTGGTGTCATTATTTAATCTGGTAGTTGAGTTATGGCTGTTAATAGATTCATGTAGATTTGGGGGTTTTGATACTGTGCAGCTATAGATAACATTTTTAATTTTACATGAGCCTTGTAGGGGACATTTATTTTTTCTTCTACAGTTACAGTCTGCTATATTTTGTATAGTTGTATTTTGTAGCTTATTAATTTTCTTACTATTAGAGCTAATTATATTTTGATGAAGGTTAGGCATAGTAGAGTAAGAGCCTTTGATTGTGTTCTTATTGAAAATTTTATTATATCTATGGGGGGCTTTAAATTTCTTATCTAATATTTTAAAAAATTCTCTGGCTATGTTTGTCTCTAGGTTTTGGAATATGGAGGGTTGAACCATAGGGTCTCCTTATGTCTATTCTTACGTTTACGGGTTTTGGTTTGTTGTTTATTTGTATTATTATCTAATATTTGTGATTTGGTTTTATCTTTTTTTGTCTCTTGGTCATTTTTCTTAACTCGCATACGAGAAGACATTGCCATATTATATGTTATTACGCTCTTAATAGGTTCATTTTCAATGCAGTTTATGTTTCTATCATTTTTATTTACGAATTTAATTTGCGAATTGTATCCAGAGGTTTTAAGGGCTTCATTGTAATATTTTTCATTTTTGATAAACGCTATTTATTTTCAAATTTTTTTTTAATTAAATTTAAAAAAAATTAATTAATATTTAATTAAATTTATTTTCAATTATTATTAAACTACACCAGTTTCCGGTAAAACGGAAGTAAGTTTATTCAATAAAGGCGTGAGAGTTGTTTTCCTTTAAAAATATTTAACTTTTAATTTTCATAGACGAACATTGATGTATTTTAGGCTTCCATAGATCAACCATGTAATCCATTTCCAGGGAAATCGTAAGAAGGTAACATATTCAGTGTATCTTTATATAGTATGAGACTAAACCCTCCGGGTATATACAGCTAGTACGGCCCCCACACACGCGCGTACACACATGCACACATATATAAGAAGAGAAAAAACAATATGAAAGTATATACGAATGCATATACAGAACATGTTTTCTTCTTGCGAACTTCGTATTAAATCAATCATTAAATTTATATTATGCATGCATCACTACGTATTTTTATATTGTGGTTTTTTGTTTACATTATCTTCTTTATAAGCTCTACCTTAATTGTTGAGCTTGCATTATCCCGATCAGTATCCCTTTAAAAGATATCTCTAATTCTTTTTGACTTCCACTATATATATAAGTATATGGACAGATAGATAGATGGATAGATACTTATATATATATATATGCATATATATAGATATGTATATATAGATATGTGTATATATATAGTTATAGATATGTATATATATATAGATATGTATATATATAGATATGTATATATATATATAGATATGTATATATATAGATATGTATATATATATAGATATGTATATATATAGATATGTATATATAGATATAGATATGTATATATATAGATATGTATATATATATAGATATGTATATATATAGATATGTATATATAGATATAGATATGTATATATATAGATATGTATATGGATATATAGATATGTATCTATATACATATATATATACACATATATATATGCATATATATGTATATATAAGTATGTATATATATATGAGTATGCATATATATATAAGTATGTATATATGTATGAGTATGTATATATATAAGTATGTATATATGTATGAGTATGTATATATATAAGTATGTATATATGTATGAGTATGTATATATATAAGTATGTATATATGTATGAGTATGTATATATATAAGTATGTATATATGTACAAGTATGTATATATATAAGTATGTATATATATAAGTATGTATATATATAAGTATGTATATATATAAGTATGTATATATATAAGTATGTATATATATAGATATGTATACATATATAGATACGTATACATATATAGATATGTATACATATATAGATATGTATACATATATAGATATGTATATATATAGATATGTATACATATATAGATATGTATATATATTTATAGATATGTACACATATATATGTAGATATATATATATATATATATATCTATAGATATGTATATATATAGATATGTATATAGATATGTATATATATAGATATGTATATATATGTATATATATAGATATGTATATATATAGACATGTATATATATATGTATATATCTATAGATATGTATATATAGATATGTATATATATATGTATATATATATATGTATATATATGTATATATATAGATATGTATATATATAGATATGTATATATATAGATATGTATATATATAGATATGTATATATATATAGATATGTATATATATATAGATATGTATATATATATAGATATGTATACATATATAGATATGTATACATATATAGATATGTATATATATATATATAGATATGTATATATATATAGATATGTATACATATATAGATATGTATACATATATAGATATGTATACATATATAGATATGTATATATATATAGATATGTATATATATATAGATATGTATACATATATAGATATGTATACATATATAGATATGTATATATATAGATATGTATATATATATAGATATGTATATATATATAGATATGTATATATATATAGATATGTATATATATAGATATGTATATATATAGATATGTATATATATATAGATATGTATATATATATATAGATATGTATATATATATAGATATGTATATATATAGATACGTATATATATATATAGATATGTATATATATAGATATGTATATATATAGATATGTATGTATATATATAGATATGTATATATATATAGATATGTATATATATAGATACGTATATATATATAGATATGTATATATATAGATATGTATATATATAGATATGTATGTATATATATAGATATGTACATATAGATATGTATATATATAGATATGTATATGTATAGATATGTATATGTATAGCTATGTATGTATATAGATATGTATATGTATAGATATGTATATGTATAGATATGTATATGTATAGATATGTATATGTATAGATATGTATATGTATAGATATGTATACATATATATATATATATATATAGATATGTATACATATATAGATACGTATATATAGATATGTATATATATAGATATGTATACATATATAGATATGTATATATATATATAGATATATATATATATATATATATAGATATGTATATATATAGATATGTATATATATAGATATGTATACATATATATATATATATATATATATATAGATATGTATACATATATAGATATGTATACATATATAGATATGCATATATATATATGTATATATATATATATATATATATAGATATGTATACATATATAGACATGTATACATATATATATATGTATATATATGTATATATATAGATATGTATATATATATAGATATGTATACATATATAGATATGTATACATATATAGATATGTATACATATATAGACATGTATACATATATAGACATGTATACATATATAGACATGTATACATATATAGATATGTATACATATATAGATATGTATACATATATAGACATGTATACATATATAGACATGTATACATATATAGATATGTATACATATATAGACATGTATACATATATGGATATGTATATATATAGATATGTATATATATATATGTATACATATCTATATATGTATACATATATAGATTTGTTACATATATAGATATGTATACATATATAGATATGTATACATATATAGATATGTATACATATATAGATATGTATACATATATAGATATGTATACATATATAGATATGTATACATATATAGATATGTATATATATAGATATGTATATATATAGATAGATATGTATATATATAGATAGTTATATATATAGATATGTATGCATATATAGATATGTATATATATAGATATGTATATATATAGATATGTATACATATATAGATATGTATATATAATGATATGTATATATATATAGATACGTATATATATAGATATGTATATAGATATGTATATATATGTATAAAGATATGTATATATATAGATATGTATATATATAGATATGTATATATAGATATGTATATATATACAGATATGTATATATAGATATGTATATATATATAGATATGTATATATAGATATGTATATATATAGATATGTATATATATATAGATATGTATATATATATAGATATGTATATATATAGATATGTATATATATAGATATGTATATATATATATATAGATATGTATATATATATATAGATATATATATATATATATAGATATGTATATATATAGATATGTATATATATAGATATGTATATATATAGATATGTATATATATATAGATATGTATATATATATAGATATGTATGTATATATATAGATATGTATATATATATAGATATGTATGTATATATATAGATATGTATATATATATAGATATGTATATATATATAGATATGTATATATATATATAGATATGTATATATATATATAGATATGTATATATATATATATAGATATGTATATATATATATAGATATGTATATATATATATATAGATATATATATATAGATATGTATATATATATATAGATATGTATATATATATATAGATATATATATATATAGATATGTATATATATATATAGATATGTATATATATAGATATGTATATATATAGATATGTATATATATATAGATATGTATATATATAGATATGTATATATATAGATATGTATATATATATATATAGATATGTATATATATATAGATATGTATATATATATATATATAGATATGTATATATATATAGATATATATATATATATATATAGATATGTATATATATAGATATGTATATATATAGATATGTATATATATAGATATTTATATATATAGATAGATATGTATATAGATAGATTTATATAGATAGATAATTATATATAGATAGATATGTATATATATAGATATGTATATACAATGATATATATAGATATCTATATATATATAGATATACATATATGGATAGATATGTATATAGATAGGTATGTATATACAATGATATATATAGATATATATATATATAGATAGATATGTATATATATAGATATATGTGTATATATACATGTGTATATACATATAAATATATATACACACGTATTTATATATGTATGTATGTATATCTCAACAGTTTACAGGATAGAATTATAAATCAATCAACCAATCCTTATACATATTCTCAGCCACACGTTGAATAAAATAGACACATTATTTTACAGAAAAATCAAAACCTTCAGTAAAAGAATAGCAGCTCACAAACTCCCACGTCAGCAAACATAACAACGTAAGATGAACAATTCGTTTTACGAAGAAAGTAGTTAGCAAACACATCCATTTCCGTATAATTCATTATAAGAACAATTGTTTGGCGAACAAATCGTTTTACGAATAATTGGTTTACGAACGAATCGTTTTACAAACAAATCGGTCTACAAACAAGATTTATGGACAAATTAATTTCGTGAACATATGGACAAATTAATTTCGGGAACGTAATTCTGATTAAAGATCGATATAGTGTTTCTACTTTTTTTTTTTTTTTAGACAAGTATTGGCAATTTTGGACTATTATTCGCACCTTAGATCTGATTTGAGCAATGCTTTGTACGATGTCACCTCAGCTCTTTTGGTATATTTTGTCGAACTTGAGAATCTTTATGGTGAACTTGGGAATCAATACGGAATTACGAGCTGAATCAAAAACCCATACCAGACATGTAGCGCAATGACTAAAAGTAACTGTTAAGTTTTAATGATTTCTAATGGCAGTCTTTTAGAATTGAAATTCAATTCTCACTACAGACGATATTAACTCCGAATAAAAAAATAATTGCTTCCTCAAGATTCTTAGCTGGCTATGAGTGAGAGAAATAAGAACAATTTAGCATATAGATTAAACAAAACTTTAGCTCGTAAATCGGTAAAGGTTCCGGAGTTCGACGTAAAGGTTTTCAAGTAAACAAGATGAACTTAAAACAGGTCTAAAAGTTGTGAGAATAATCAAGGAAAATGGCCGGAAATTTGCGAGAATAACCAACGAAAATGGTAGCCCGAATAATCGAGATACTCAAAGTAGATTGGGAAAAGAAAGTCGGCATTACTCGAGGAAATCGCTATACAACCGAATGTTCCCACCCAACATTAGCTGTACTCTTTAAAAGTCCCTAAGTTCAGGAGGTTAATGTCCTCCAGTGGAATGCCCGCATCGTAAACGGTCATTCAACCATAGCGAAATCAGAAGACCTATCAACGCCACAACGAGATGACCTCTAATCAAACGACGCTGAAATAACAATTTTACTAGCCCCTTGACTGTATAACCCAAATAGACTATGGAAATAACCTTCGAGTTTTCATCACCCCCGGGCTGATGCACTGCCTACATCAGTTTTTATTGTGCGACCAGCGACACACACACACACACACACACACACACACACACACACACACACACACACACACACACACACACACACACATTATATATATATATTAGATGTTGCTTATTTTTGTTTTTGCGATACGTTTTGAATGAATTCAATTCTTTACGAAAGTGCATTTTTACCTAAATTTAGGCAGCATTTTTTCATTCAAGCAAATATTAAATGCAACAGAGACACTTTGCTTTATGATTCTTTTTTTTTTAAGTTTTCGATTTTTCGTATAATGTTTTTTATATTAAAATCAAAAATATTAACAAAAGTTCCATAATTGTTGCTGTCACGAGCGCTTCCGATTCGTTCACGAATCATCTTCAGGTGTTGAAGTAAAAGTGCGAAGGAGCGAAAATGAGAATTAAAAGTGAAAACTAAAATATACAGTAAACGGCGTTAGGTGATGATGATTTAAAATATATAAAGTCGATGAAAAGTCGATCAAAAATATAAGTCGATTAAAAATTCGAGTATTAAAATCAGCAAGTTCGTGGACACTGTTAACAAAGTCCGTCCAATACGAACGACGCAAAACATTTTAGAACGTTACTGCTTTTCTCGAATGCAATATCATTTATAGTGGGTTTAAGGGTTCTAATATATGACGCTTCAAGAATTTTTTAATTTTTTAATATTGTTTTCATGTTGTATACATTTTATGTTGTCAACGAGGACCTTTTTAAGATTGGAGGGGTCAGTTATGTTCTTTTATCAAATATTTATATGTAGCACTAGTAATATTTAGATGCATGGTTATTCGCCGGGACAACGTTGTCGTTGTATGACCAATGTATGTATTATTTTCGGAGTTACATTCTCCCACAGAGCATTTAAATTTATACACTACATTGGTTTTTTTTCCAACGTTTTTATAGCCGGTGAGGAGTTGTTTCTAACTACAAGGTTTTGTGTTCTAAACTTCTTGTAGTAAATAATAAATTAAATTTTAGAATTACTGTCGATAGGTATCAAGTATCTACGTACGATATTTTTAATTGCATTTTCTTCGATTCTGAAGTTCGGTATCAACCTGAACCTAACTCGCGATGGGGCTGGAAGGTTTTTGTAGATATAATTTATTTGATTATTTTTGATTTTCATTCTTTGAACGAATTCAAATATTTATATGACAAAACATTTTATTCTTAATGCTAGTGTATATATATATATATATATATATATATATATATATATATATATATATATATATATACACACACAGGGTGTCCGTAAAGTTACTATACAGTCTTACAAGTTACTATACAGACACCCTGTAATATATTAACTATTAATACAAATATAATACAATAAAACAATAAGACTGTATAGTAACTTTACGGACACCCTGTATATATATATATATATATATATATATATATATATATATATATATATATATATATGACGACTTCATTTAATCACATGAATTAATATACGAAAATATAATTTTATGTGTAAATTTTCAGTATTTACTTTGACAATGCTCAATACATAGGTAGAGCTCGGTAGTAAGCTATAATATATATTTTTATAACTTACTATATATATATATATATATATATATATATATATATATATATATATATATATATACTAGTAGGGGAACCCGACATTGCCCGGGATTGAATGATGATCAACGAAAGTCTCATTCCGACACAAAATCTATCTACGAACATTGCCAGCTGCATAAATATCTTTCATGTGAAATTTCATAAAAATCGACCCAGCCTTTTTCAAGTCATTAGGGAACAAACACATAAACATACATACATACAAACACACAAACACACAGACACACAGACACACACAGTTCCTCAGTAGACATGGAGATATGTGAGTTAAATGAAAAACACAGCACAATAGATATAAACGTAAACACACACACACACACACACACACACACACATATATATATATATATATATATATATATATATATATATATATATATATATAGTCTTGTTTATAGTGTTTTGAATTTTACTGGGTTTATATAATTGAAAACTATAAGCTACAAAGTTATCATATTTCATAATTGAGCATTCATATATTGTTTTAACAAAAACCAAGACATCAAAGAATGGGTTAATAGCAACAAATAGTGTATTTCATCGTTAGTTACAATTGTTTCAAGACTATTCGGACAATGTTTTAATTTCTCCTTCTCTCTCTCTCTGTCTCTCTCTCTCTCTTTATATATATATATATATATATATATATATATATATATATATATATATATAAAGAGAGATAGAGAAATAAATTAAAACATTTATAGTGCTTGAATTCATATCTATCCATTTAGATATCGATTTATTTCTTAACACATTAATCTAAATATAATTTCGAAAGCTGCCTATAATGACTTGTGTTTAAATCTGAAAATAAAATAGCGCATAGGTCCTGGATATGACCTAAAACTATATCCGATGGTGAGGCCCCACCTTGCGGGCCTTGGGGAATGTGGAGCCACCCTTTAATTGCCATTACTCCCAGGTCCACTCTGACCCGGAGTGGTAGTACCTGTTAGGGTCCCAACTATGGGTTAAATAGAATCTGACTTTAAAAAATATATACTCCATTAAAAATCGTTCCTCAAAATGACTGGATTCGGCATTAAATAACCTGAAAAAGGTTGATATGCCGTAAAACAAAAACAACCAACCAAAATAGCGCATACACAAATTGAATAATTCCATTGAAAATAGTAGACTAACAGCTAACAAGGAAACAAAGGACAAAATTCGATACGAGTTTTATTTTTTAATAAGAAGAAAAGCATTTATTCCGGTCGTTTCCACACCAAGCCGCCTGACACGTATTCCTCAAGCCAGCAACAATATGGTAGCTTTCTTGCTTTTCCCCTCTCTGGATAAGTGAAGATTTTTTTTTTAAGTCTGCAGCTGTAACCAGCTGTTATGTGTGTACTTCATTTAACGGTTCACAGCCGCCCGATAATTTGGCAAAAGTCTTGAGGATTAGCGTGTCTTGCATCTTGTTTAAAAATTCTTGTCGCACCGCCACATGGTTACAAAAAAACTCTATCATGTCACACGTGCTTTAAAGTCTCTCTATCCACCACAAGTTTTTTCTCTTCTCTTTTCCTTTCTCTTCCTCAACTGTGACGTCGCTTTGCACCAAAGCTTGGTTATTTGCGTATGTCGAGATGCCACTGCTGCTGCATACGCGTCAGTGGCTTTGTCACATAGTTATTTGGGAAGCAGCCCTACGGTATTATGTTCCACAGGCAGACAGTTCCAGAAACTTTGCTAATGGAATCTTCATTTAGTGAGATAACTTGTTGACAGTTGTTGTAACTAGACAAGTTTTGCCAATGTTTTACAGTGAAAGACCCTACATGGTAGCTACAATAAAGATAACAATAGAGCAGAGATAGACTTGTAATGTTTCTTATGCGAGCTGACTACAATATTGTCGTCTTCAAGTCCAATGTAAACAAGTTCTTATTTAACCGTCATCGTAAATAATCTGATTGTACCAAAATTTTACCACAAACGTAACTCTTTTATATCCGGGTTAAACTAATATCCAGGGTTATTATATCCGGGTTATACTGTACATCAACATAGGCTCTAATTTGGCAGAAAACCATTCTTATATCCGTTTTTCTTATATTATCGTCTCTTATATCCGGGTTATACTGTACTACACTACTGTATCAATAATTACAATACACCCATTAATTCTTATCCTCGAATGTTCTTCAGACCTTGATATGTGGTAAACCTTTCGTCAAAAAAAATGGAAGAGTGGTGACAATCAAATTACAGATATGTTTCTGGATTTTATCAAGAATCTTAAAATGGGACTTTCTATAACTAGGCCTAAAACAAATTAAAAAAAAACAGTTGTGTTGACGTAATTTAAATCAATTTGCTATTTTTTTTCTTTTTTCAATCTTTGTGTCGTAATATTTGTTTTTCGTCTCGCCAGCAATCCAAAAATCTCGACCACACAGTATTTCCGTAGATTCCCAGACTTCGAAAGGGGCAGATAATCGAGTCGGCATTCGCGATGACCTTTACGATGAAAATGAAGACGTACGGCTTTGCAAGGAACCCAGACTCATTCATCTTCAAGACTTATAAAATTCAGTCTTTCTCTTTCTTTACCTCCCCCTTCCCCGTTTTAGGGTGGACCTTGAAGTGTCACCAATAATAACTTAGCGGATAAAATTAAGTTGTGTCCCAATTTTTTCTTTTTTTTTCATTGAATAAAAAAAAAAAATTATGGATAAAAAAAGGAGAAATTTTTCTCGGTCAAAAAAAAAAAAAAAAAAAAATGTAGTCCCGCGCACGAATTGGAGATTCGTATAATTTTTTTCTTCTTTTCTTTTCTTTTTTCATTTCTCCCTCCCCACCATTATATTTTTTACGCTTTTTATTTTTTTATTTTTTTTTCTTATTCCGTTTTCTATTCCAATTTCTTTTTTTTTTCCTTTGTTCTTTTCTTTACCTTTTCCTATTTTTTCTGTCTTTCTTTTCCTTCTTTTTTGCCGAGTGCATTTTATCGTTTTGTCGTATTATCACGGTTATACCGTTAAGAAAAAGGTTTACTTAAATGACGAGATACGTAATTATGTAAAAAAAAAAAAAATACTTATTAAACGAATGTAGGCTACATAAAACTATAACACCTGCGCACGTTTACCTCATATCTTGCACGTGTTTTCTTATATATATATATATATATATATATATATATATATATATATATATATATATATATATATATATATATATATATACATGTTTATATAACAATAAACAAGTATATATATATATATATATATATACTTGTTTATTGTTATATAAACATGCTCATATCCCGCTGCTACAAATAGCCACTTGTTTCAATCAAACAACAGATATCATCAGGCAGCGACTTGACTATTCAAAAGTTCAATGAATAACCTTATTATATAACCTTATAGATTATTCATTGAACTTTTGAATAATCAAGTCGCTGCCTGATGATATCTGTTGTTTGATTGAAACAAGTGGCTATTTGTAGCAGCGGGATGTGAGCATGTTTATATAACAATAAACAAGTATTTTTAGCTCTTTTTATTGAGCACTATCTAACAACCTCGAATTCATTAGTCCATTACTTTTGAATATAAAAAAAACCCCGAGTATATATATATATATATATATATATATATATATATATATATATATATATATATATTAGTGTTGGGACGATTAATCGGAATCGGGAATCAGAAAAACGGAAGATTTGAGGGTATCGGAATCGGAAAAATTGATTCCTATTTAATCGTTTTTTTTTTATTGGATTTTGTTTAAAGTAAAATCTTCCATTTTTAGTAATAATGATAAAATTAATAAATATTAATTGATTTTAAAATACCAGTAAAACTAAAATCGACAGGTCATCCTCCACAAGCGTATTTTGACGTTAAGGAAAATATCTGCATGTCTAACATGTCTGATTTTTACGAAAATCGTGGAAAATAACAACTCTATAGTTAAATAATTAGAGGTTTATAAAGAATCGGAATCAGAATCGGTCATTGTATCGGAATCGACAAAAAATTGTGCCTTTTTTTCCGGTGCCAAAAACCATTACTTTAATTAACTTTTTTCTATTGATATTGATTCAAAAAAAAAAAAAAAAAAAAAAAACCTTCCCCTGCTGGTTCTAGTAAAGAACTGCTAAATATTTATGGATTTTGAACTGTTATTAAAGCTAAAATCGATTAATCACCGCTCACCCACAAGTGTGTTTTGACGTTTGAGAAAATATCTTCACATTTGACATGTGTATTTACGTAATTGGAAAAAATAATTTCATTGTTAGATGTTAGTCTACTATTTTCAATGGAATTATTCAATTCGTGTATGCGCTATTTTGGTTGGTTGTTTTTTGTTTTACGGCATATCAACCTTTTTCAGGTTATTTAATGCCGAATCCAGTGATTTTGAGGAACGATTTTTAATGGAGTATATATTTTTTTAAAGTCAGATTCCATTGTTTTATCATCCTTATTACTAAGCTAAAAACTATTAATTTTAAGGTAACGCGAGCTATTCTCAAAACCTCTGACGTAATAGTTCCATAAAACATAAAACCAGGGTAGGTACTATCTTTATGCGGCATACGAACTATTTGAAAGGGGAAGGAGATTCTTTTATCAAATATTTTATAAATAAAATATATCTCTATATATTTTATAAAGAATATATATATATATATATATATATATATATATATATATATATATATCCCTGCAACCACTTTCTCACAGAGGAGACGTTGCGAGCCTGTCTCTGCTTGATCGTTAATTTCATGACAATTGCTCGTCTGAGCTCCACTCTATGGTTTCGTCTGTCCTGACCTCCACGAAAAACACTCGTTTACCTGAAACCCTTATCAATAATTTCTCCTACTCTTTATGTGTGCCTAAACCTAAACGTAGATTCCACGAACATAGCTTCTTTCTAAGAATTGCAGGCCTGTAGAGCCCTTTTCCAGTTTCCTGCTTTCAAACTGACTCGAATATGGTCGTCTTCAAGTCCAACGCAAACAAATTCTTGATGAGCCATCCCCTTAAGTAATCCAATTTATCAAATTTCCACTACTAATTATTATTATGATATTTTCCCATCGACTACTGTACACTCATTTACTCTTATCCCCGAGTGGCCTCCGGGCCTTGATAAGTTGTGTGACTCCTTTGTAGTATATATAATATTTCTTTTAGACTATCTGTTGGTCTATCTGTACAACTTTGCTTGGAAACTACTTGGTAGACTTTGCTGAATTTTTGTATGAAACTTTTATGATAATGTGCAGCGGACGAAGCGTTATGGTATCCGTTCTTTGTACAGTTGAGGATTAACATGATTAGTCACCACAAGACCACATTTAATTTCATTTTTTCTCTGAATCTATTGGGCGATCTGATGGAAATTTTATACGGACCTTTCTTGTGATAGGGTGCGGCGAACTATCATGGTTTTCGTTTATCGCACTGTTAGGGATTATTAGATATTAATTGGAATTCGTATTTATTGCAAAAAGTGAGCACGAATTTAACAGTCGGAGTTTCTAACCGTTGCGTTATACGGCTGCGGCTATGCGAGCAGTGAATTAACAATGTTTTGACATTGTCCAAATACCTAAGCTCAATTTGTTTACACAAAGAGCATCGCTTCATACGCTAATGGTAATTTGTATATCACTTCCCAAATGGTCAACCTAAAGATAGGGAGCATAATATGTGTGTGTGCGTATATATATGTGTGTGTGTGTGTGTATATATGTGTGTGTATATATGTGTGTGTGTATATATATATGTGTGTATATATATATATATATATATATATAAATGAACAAACCGTATTATGTGTTCATCAACGTTTCGTCTTTATTTCGAGACTTCCTCGAAATAAAGACGAAACGTTAATGAACACATAATACGGTTTTTCCTTTTTATTTCTCTATTTTGTCCGAATACTATTTCCATATTTCTCATCATATATATATATATATATATATATATATATATATATATATATATATATATATATATATATATATATATATATAACGATTTTAAAATAATATAAAAACAAGCGCTCCGGGCCCATTTCACTACCAAACTCGCCAGGAGTTTATCGTTGGTTTAAAAGATGGAATTATCTTAATTGTACATATATTTTTTATTTTATATTATTGTATATATATATATATATCATATCTCTTTTTACTCGTATTTTTCCGAGTATTTGCTCTTACGTATTAATTTGATTCATGTTTTGTATCAGCCAAGGCCAAACGATTAACTCCTGATGAGTTTGTTGGTGTAAAGGGTCCCCCAGCGTTTGTTATATTATTTTTAAAGCATTATACAGTTTTTTTACCATTAGAAAGTTATATAAAAGTTGTGTTTCGGCCATATTCTTCTCAAGCGCATCCAATTATTATCAGGAGCAATTGTTGTTGTTTTCTTTTTCTTTTCCTTTGAGGCTTGGTGTATTTATAATTTTTTGTTTTTGTTTTATTGGCCATAAAGGTGGGTGCAGGAGGATTGAGGGTGTATTATTTTTATTTCATTTTTATTTTTTTAATTTTGATTTTCCTATTTTATAGATTATTTATTTAGTTTCTTGTTAGTTATTAAATTATTGAAATTAAAAGATCGCTCGGCAAATGGAAAAGATACCCAGAAAGATTAGAAAAAAGAATAACTCCGTCGTGTTCAATCAGATGTGCTTGAATAATGACTTTCTGCCAATATATATATATATATATATATATATATATATATATATATATATATATAATAAAAGTTACAAAGATAGATATAGTCTTTACATCAAAATCCATCAAGATAATAGAATTAATTAATTTATTTAGTAATTGATTCCCTACGAACGTCTTGAATTTTTAAATTTTCATAGTATTTTTTTATTTTTTATTATTCAATTTATTATTAACTTTTAACTTTTTTTTTTTACCTCAGCTATAATCCATTCCCACCTTGGATTGCAGCCCTTTTATTTTGGTCCTTATGGAGTACGACTTAATTAATTGATTGTCCGATGTACGGACCTTTGTTTGATAAGGTGCAATGAACTATGTATTATGGTATCTGTTCTATAAACCGTTAGGGATTAATAGTAATTAGTTACTAAAATACCATCTTTAATCACACCTCTTTTTCGGAAAGTAATAGGCCGATATAGCTAAAATTTTGTATTGAACTTTGTTATAATAAGGTGCAGCTAGCTAAGTATTATCGTATTCGTTTTGCACAGTTAGAAATTAATAGAAATTTATAGGGACTTCTTACCATAATGCAACATTTTTATCGGAAATTACTGCAAAGAATTAATAAGAATCA
>NC_136512.1:72159811-72164811 GCF_053919585.1 Euprymna scolopes
AGTTAGCTGGAGAGCAGCCCTGCGATATTCTACTCCACAAAAAAAAAACAGTTCTAAGAAAGACGCGTTGCTAATAGAATTTTTGTTTAGTTTAAGGCACAATTAGTAAGTAAGGAAAAGTGTTGATAGAGGTTGCAGCTAGACGAGTGTTTGTTGCGAATGTTTTGAAAGGAGGCACAGATTGAAGCTCAGTCGCCTGCCATGAAAATAACGATAGAGCAGAGAGAGACTGAAAACATACCTTTTGTAACAAAGGGATTGTATGAATGAGAAAAGGACATCAACCACTGGATTTCGAAGCTGGTTTTGTACCCTGTCAAGATAAGAAAGAGTACACTAAAACCCCGGAATGCGGTGGCTCCTAGATACGTTTTTTTTTTTTTTTTCAGTATACGATTTGGAATATGATGTTTTTCTGGACCCTGGTTACGATATTTGCCCCGCCTTACAGTGTTAATTATAATGTACTGTATTTTGTTACTAATATTTAATGCCGTATCCCGGGAGTTCTACTGTACACTAAGTAGATCCTCTTCAGATGTGGAAACTCTACTCCATCTAAGGACGCATGTGGTTGTTATACAGGCAGATGATTGCATCTGGAGTGAGATACTTTTTGAAACGGTAGAATGATTCAAACATTTTTCCAGCGACATTGGCAACAGATTTGATATAAGTCTTCGATTTCAAGGCAGATACTCATCTGTCGTTCTGGGGCTGAAACTATACCCGTAATGCTAAATTCACTTTAATGTACAATTTCAGACTAATATCACTCAGTTGCTCAACTCAAAGGGAGCAACAGTGTAGTATCCGCTCTGTTGTTTCTATTTACACAACTTCATATGCAAATAACCAAGCCGATGGGCGAGGTGACGTTACAGCTGAGGAAAAAAGGTAAAGAAAAAAAAAAGAGAGAGAAAGAGAACCACGTGGGCGGCGACAGGGGGCGCAACACGTGGCGGCGAAAGAGAGCGTTGAAAACTGGCGTGGCGGCGACTGGACTTGGACAGACGTGTGCACGAAGGATAAAAAAAGCACACGTTCGACACGGAAATGAATTAATGTTTCTGTTATAAGCACAATTTCAAAATGATAATTGACTTTTTCATTTTACACATAAATTCAAGCCACTATCATCGCGCAACCAGTAATGCCAGGCATATATAATCAACACTAGGTTCTTTGATATAACAACGGCGCGTTCAAAATGAATGTTTTCTTTTAGAACACAATTAAAGCATGATACTTGATTTTTGCATTTGAAACTTTAATGCATTAAACCACGATTCGGCATAAAAAAAACCCAACAAGGGTGGACATGCCTTTAAAAAAAAATCCACTCACCCCCAGACATAAGTATCTCCTCTTTATAGATCCTCCTTCCCGGTCCAGAAATACCTTGACTCTAGTGGAAAACATTCCATCACCCGTGAACATAATTTGGCGATCAAGGGTTATTACGTCCAGACAGGGCTACAAAACTGACCTAACCATCTGATACACCCCACCCCCAAATCAACAGAAATTAGACCATTCCAATAATGATTCGGTCCCTGTTGATTTTGCGGTAGGAGTTAAGGTATGTGCAGTTCTAGGTGGTCTACCATCCGGTTTTTGCTTTCTCTTTGAGAAGGGGATAAGCTTAGTGTTAATCGCATGAGGCTTCCTTACTTGGGAATGTCGACAGAGCGGTCCTGGCCCTTTTTACATGGCAGAGTGTCCCTCTTCGGGGGCGCTGACTTCTCAATCTCACATTTCTACCTTGGTGTCTCAGTTCTTGCGGTGAGAGACAAAAACAACTCATCTGGTCGTATGTGGTCTAATCTGTATATTCTTAAAGATCTTGCAGAATGCAACGATAATGTGAAGGAATCAAAAGAAACAAGAGTGTGGATATTATTATATATATGAATATATATATTCATATATATATATTCATATATATATGAATATATATATATGAATATATATATGAATATATATATATGAATATATATATTCATATATATATATTCATATATATATGAATATATATATGAATATATATATATGAATATATATATTCATATATATATATTCATATATATATGAATATATATATGAATATATATATATATGCATATATATATGAATATATATATATATGAATATATATTTATGAATATATATATATGAATATATATGAATATATATATATATATGCATATTATTATATATATGAATATATATATGAATATATATATGAATATATATATATTCATATATATATTCATATATATATTCATATATATATGAATATATATATATATATGCATATATATATGAATATATATTTATGAATATATATATGAATATATATGAATATATATTCATATATATTCATATATATGAATATATATGAATATATATATATATGCATATATATATATATATATGAATATATACACTGATGATCATATTTATTGGCACGGTAAAATAAAAGTTAAATTTTGTCTAATAAATTCTAAAAAAGGGATTAAATTAAAGAAAATAACAAAGTATATTATGTATTTTTAACTGGCCTTTCCGATGCAGCAATCGGATTTTAGAAAAAATAAATAACAAAGGAACAACAAACATAATTGCAAAAAACCCTTGTTCAAAATTATTGGCACGGCTTTGTTTTTCTTTTAGTATCAGTATAATATCAATCAATTTCCGGTTTACGTGCTTTCTGAACTTTTTTATAGCCATATTATGCTTGTTTAACGCTAATTCAGTGAATAACTTTTTTCAGATAATTTTTAGATAGCGATTTATTTAAACTATTATAAGTGACTAAATTATAATTTTCAATCGCCATGGTTAAAACTAAGGAACACAGCGAAGACGTCAGGAAGCTTGTTGTAGCATGCCATACCAATGGGGAGGGCTATGATAAGATTTCAAAGAAGCTAAACCTTCCCAAATCCACTGTTAGAGCCATAATAAACAAGTTCAAATCGCAAGGCCACGTTATGAGTTTAGAGGGTAGAGGGAGAAAAAGGATTCTTTCCCCAAGAGATGAACGGAAAATTGTTCGACACGTAAAACAAAACCCAAGGATCTCTGTTGGGGAGATTGTTGATGAACAGAGCACCTCTGGAGTGAATGTATCTCGACATACAGTTGGTAGAGTTTTGAAGAGAGCTGGTTTAAAAGCATGTCGTCCGAGAAAGACTCCCTTATTGAAGCCTATGCACCTGAAAGCAAGGCTAGCCTTTGCAAAACGTCATATTGATAAAGATGTTGCATTCTGGAAACGTGTTCTATGGACTGACGAAACGAAAATAGAGTTATTTGGCCATAATAAAGTGTCTTATATTTACAGAAAATCTGGCGAAGCTTTCCTGCCTAAGAACACCATACCCACAGTGAAGCACGGTGGAGGCAGTTTGATGTTTTGGGGATCCTTTGCTGCCTCTGGACCAGGGCGACTTGTTAAGGTCACAGGTAGCATAAAAAAGGAAGATTATGTTAAAATATTGGATGAAAACCTGAAAGACTCTGCTAAAGAGCTCTCACTTGGTCGTCGTTGGTGGTTCATGCAAGATAATGACCCAAAGCATTCGGCTAAACTGACTAAGAAATGGCTTGAGGAACATCATATTAATGTTTTGGAGTGGCCATCACAAAGCCCAGACCTTAATCCAATAGAAAATTTATGGAGAACATTAAAATTGAGGGTAATGCAAAGGAAGCCTAAGAATGTTATTCAATTGGAGGATTATTGTCAGGAAGAGTGGGCTAAAATAACTACTGAAGAGTGCCACAACTTGGTTGTAAACTATGAAAAGCGACTGAGGAAGGTAATCAAGGCCAAAGGCTATACAATTGATTATAAAATAAATCGTGCCAATAATTTTGAACAAGGGTTTTTTGCAATTATGTTTGTTGTTCCTTTGTTATTTACTTTTTCTAAAATCCGATTGCTGCATCGGAAAGGCCAGTTAAAAATACATACTATACTTTGTTATTTTCTTTAATTCAATCCCTTCTTTAGAATTTATTAGACAACATTTAACTTTTATTTTACCGTGCCGATAAATATGATCATCACTGTATATATGAATATATATATGAATATATATATGAATATATATATGAATATATTTATGAATATATATTTATGAATATATATATATGAAAATATATATATATATGAATATATATATGAATATATATATGAATATATATATGACTATATATATATGAATATATATATATATGAATATATATATATATATGAATATATATATAGGAATATATATATATAGGAATATATATATATATATATGAATATATATATAGGAATATATATATATGAATATATATATATGAATATATATATAGGAATATATATATATATGAATATATATAAATATGAATATATATATGAATATATATATGAATATATATATATGAATATATATATATATGAATATATATATGAATATATATATATATATGAATATATATATATGAATATATATATATGTATATATATATATATGAATATATATATACATATGTATATGAATATATATGTATATGAATATATATGTATATGAATATATATATATGAATATATATGTATATGAATATATGTATATGAATATATATATATGAATATATATGTATATGAATATATATATATGAATATATATGTATATGAATATATATGTATATGAATATATATATATGAATATATATGTATATGAATATATATATATGAATATATATGTATATGAATATATGTATATGAATGTATATATATGAATATATATATATGAATATATATATATGAATATATATATATATGAATACTTATATATATGTCATTATATATATATGTGAATATATATATATGTGTATATATATATGTGAATATTTATATATATGAATATATATATGTGAATATATACATATATGAATATATATATGTGAATATATATATATATGAATATATATATATATGA
>NC_136512.1:72177311-72184811 GCF_053919585.1 Euprymna scolopes
CCCTCCCTGTAGAGAAGTGCCCAGTTGAGAGTGAAGGAATTAATGTTTTTGACCAATTTTTCAGTATTGGTAGTCCGAAAGGTCGAGCTTCAAAACGATATCGATCTCGTGAAAATCCGTCGCCTCTGTCTAATGTTTTAGGCATACATACATATATACATGATGATTGCAACGTCTTGTCAGACGAGAGCCACTCCCTCAGTCACTAAAAGTCCATGTGCCCGAATATGACTTTTTAGTCCTGCCAGCGACTTGCACACCCTCAAGCAGACATGACACTGAAAACGTTCATTGATTTGTATAAAACTAACAGCAGCTGAACCTGTATTATCGTGAGCTTTCATGTGATTAACAAAACCTGCCTTAGACAACAGAGCCCGATCACACACCTTACAGATCCAGAGATCTCCATGGTTGGGCGGCAAGGTTTGGCATTTCCTACATACTCTCTTAAGCTTCGCTCGGTCTATTTTGGCTGCTTCAAAGTGTTCTGCAAGCATACATACATACATACATACATACATACATACATACATACATACATACATACATACATGTAAACAAACAGGGGAGATTTATATTATAGATAATACAATTTTTAAAACTATTTTTGTTAGTGATCTTGTATCTAAATTTTTTCATATTTTATTTTCAAGATTATAAAAAAATCTTATACTAAAGTTTACACTATCATGCGTACAAGAAAAAATATTATAGACTTACATTTTACATTTTTATGAGAATTGTTATCATTAAAATCACATGAAATATTTTTTCAATTATATCACTTTTTACTAAATAAACAATGCCTAATTCAATGATAATATCGATGATTCGAAAAATCTTCCTCGGATTATGTTGATTTCATTAACACAGACTTTGGTGACTTTTTTTCGTAATGTTTATGAAATATTTTTTTTAACATTTACAATGCTTTATTTTTATATTAAAGCAACCAGAAAATCATGCTTCGTTTTTTTTTTTTAGTACTTAAAACTTTAACTTTAGCAAAGGTGTTTTGTTTACAAAAAAATAAATAAGTTTTAATTAAGATCTAAGAGAAATAATGTATTCATTATTGTTGATTAATTAATACTGAACATTTCATTAAAATTGGTTGATTTCCTGCATTTTGATGAATTTTTATATGAAGGGGAGGGTTAAAATGTTTTTGCATTTGAAGGATCGGCCTTCCATTTTGTGCGTACCTATCATTTATATAAGGAAATAAAGTAGTCCACCAATATAAGTTTTATTTAGTTTGGATTTGTTATTTCGGCGAATGACTATATTTTGTCATTTACCATCTTATGCACGTTTTGTAACTCATAACTATAAATATTATCTTTGGTTCATTTGCCTGCTCGTCAGAAACAATTAAATATTAGCAAAACCGACAAAATGCACCAAAAACAAATATATAGGTGTATATGTTTTGAATTTTCACTTCAATACTTCCATTTGTCTTATCTCTTACATTTTTAAAAGAAACCTTTTATTAAAAAACATGGAACTTCACTTCTCCATGCTCTGATGTTTTTGTTTCTTTTTCTGGAAGCTTTAATTTACCCTGAACATCTGTAATTCTGTTTATTCTCGTTCCTTAAGGATTACCAAGTGACTATCAATGAACTCATTTTGAAGTTATTCTGTTCTGGATGTTACCGTCTTATTCATTGAATTTGCACTGTATCGTTTTTCTATCCTTTTCCCGTTTTCTGCTTTTTTGATCATTTTGAATACTTTTAATATGTCACTAACTGTTTAATAATTTTATTGATGCAAGTATGATTAATTTCATATTTCTGTAGTTTCTTTCCATTTTATTTGTGTATTTTTCAAACCTCTTTCCTGTAGTCAGTAGGTGATAATTCTGGAGAGTATGGCGAATGAGGCGGAGTTTCGTGGTCCAATTCAACTTCTGCAGAGTCGGTTTAGAAACGCACGGTCGGGTATTGTCATGGAGAATTGGGTCATTTCTGTTGATTAATGCTGGGTGTTATTGTCGAAGTTTCTGGTGTATTTCATCCATTTTGTTAACAGTAATGGTTTCGCCTGCATATGAAAAAACTGTAATGGATGAGACCAGTCACATGACCTTTTTTGGTGCAACACTGGCTTCGGAAAATGTTGTAGAGCTTAGTTGGCGTCTAACCACTGAGCTGCGCGTCGTCGGTTGTCGTAATGAACCCATTATTTATCGCTAGTCACAACCCGGACAAGGAAACGGGTCGTTCTTGTTGCGTAAATGAAAAAGAAAGCGATGACACTCCATAATGGCGTTTCTTTTGGTTGTCCTGAGATACACGTTTATCAAGTTTTTTGTCTCTCAAGTGGTTGCTTCGACTTAGGCTCTTTATTGATCGCTGTCAAAATCTAATGGCTGGCCAGTGCGCTCATTATCTTCAATATTTTCGTCACCGCCACGGAATATCTTAAACCAGCATTGTGCTGTGCGTTCAATAATGCTTTATATCGCGAGCTGTTTCAGCAGCTTTTCAGCCTAGCTTGAATTAAAATAAGAAAAATTGTTTGAATTTGTTTTGTTTTTTTATTCTGAAAAGGATACATATCTGTTTTAAAACGATTGTAATTTAATCGATTAGATAGAGTGAAAAACGCTCTTTAAAATGGTATAGAAAATGGCATATGAAATAAAAGTATTATAACTAAAACTTATTCGACAATAAATCATTTGTAATCAAAATTAAAAATTCCGCAAGAACTTTCTCATCAACCTAGTTATATAAAATGTTTAGGTATTAAATATACTAATTTATTTCACGAATGGCGGTTTAACAGTACTTGAAATGTTCAAGTGAGACCCGTTCCATTAGATGTTATTTAAGCAAAACTGTCGAATGTAATGAGACACAGTGAAACAATTACTGCACTCCATGTTTCTCAAAAAAAAAAAAAATAAATAAATAAATAAAAAAAAAATAAATAAATAAATAAAAAAAAAAAAACAAACAAACTTCTTTACGTTCTATTTAATCTTACATTTCTCATAAATCCACATATTTATTTTCCTATGTTATTGCATTTCTGTTCCACATCAGGTTTTCTCAATTTTCATTTTATAACTAGCTGGTCTATATGGCGTCGACCGGGATCATAATTTCTGTAAGTTCTGATGTCGAAGAGAAAGTATAATAACAAACAGATTCCGCGAAGAAAATTCCCTTCCTAGAACTGCCCGTCCGTAGAACACTGTTCCGTCGGGCTGCTTCCCGGCCGACTACAATGTGTTCCTATTTACTATGCCTCCCCACGGGACAGAGTTAGACACCAGGGTCGTTTTTTAACGTGGAGAAAAGGAACAAAAATAAAAAAAAAATGTCTCAGTCGTGAAAGATTTCTCCTCCACTGATAGAGAACAAGAAATTGAAGTGCAGCATCTGAAGAACAGATACTACACTTTGAGGTATTTATTTGCTCCCCCACTGAGCAAATTAGGCACAAGGCCGATTTTTAAAGTGAAGAGTGAAGGGGAAATGAGGACCAACTTCCCGGGGAGTAGGGGAGCTGGATAGTGACAATTGGTATGAAGGGTTTCCCCTACATTGACCAAGGTTTTATATGTGGGAGCGATCCCACATATTGTCTTTGCTTGCAGGGTGTTTATTTGCTCCCCCACTGAGCAAATTAGGCACAAGGCCGATTTTTAATGTGAGGAGTGAAGGGGAAATGGGGACTAACTCCCCGGGGAGTAGGGGAGCTGGATAGTGACAATTGGTATGAAGGGTTGCCCCTACATTGACCAAGGTCTTATCTGTGGGGTCGCCCCCACATAGGGTCTTTGCTTGCAGTATCTGCCGGAACAGATGGTATTTATTTGCTCCCCCACCGAGCAAATTAGGCACAAGGCCGATTTTTAATGTGAGGAGTGAAGGGAGGGGGAAGGGAAAAAGGGGACCAGCTCCCGAGATGTGGGAAATGGGAGCTGGTTAAAGGTCAGGCATGTGGGGTTGCCCCCACATCTAGTCTTTGCTAGTCATAGCTAGTCATAGCCTGCAGTATCTGCCGGAACATATACTACACTTTGATCTTGCCCCGAAGGCCAAGTACGGTTAAGGCCGACTACAATATGTTAACCCTCAAGCCTCGTATAAAAAAAAAAAACTCTTGTGGAGCCGTCCACTTAAATAATCAAATTCTGCTCAAATTACGCCATTAACGATTACTATACTACCATCTAATATTTAATAATCCTTTTCCTCGAGTGGCCTTCGGGCCTTGATAAGTGGTGAATCCCTTGTATATATGTGTATATATATATATATATATATATATATATATATATATAAAATAATATAAAAAAATAATCGATTTATATTTACCATGTTTCCGTTATTTTCACACATTTTTTTTCAGTGGGGTCACCGCTTATCAAGGACCGAAGGCCACTCGAGTTTAAGGGTTACTGAGCGTAAGGAGGTTATTGAGACAACACCATATGTCCCGTAGTGGTGGATATTAAGTGGAATTTGATTATTTTAGGGGACGGCTTAATAAAACTTGTTTAGACTTAACTTGAAAACGACCGTGATGTAGTCAGTTGGAAAGCAGTCCCACGTAACACGTTGGCAGTTTTAAGAAAGGAACTTTGTTTTTATTTTTTTATATATTATATTTTTATAAATTGAGTTTTAGCAACATATAGACATCAGATATATATCTATATATTTTATATATTATATATTTTATTATTTATATATTTATATATTTTATATATTATATATTTTATTATTTATATTTTATATATTTATATATATATATTATTATTTATATTTGATATATTTATATATAGAGATCAGATTTTTAGATTTTTTAAATATTTTATATTTTTTATAAATTGAGTTTTAGGCACATATAAAGATCATATTTTTAGATTTTTTAAATATTTATATCTATATATTTTATATATTTATATATTTTATATGTGATATTTTTATATTTTACTATTTATGTCTTTATATTTATATATTTTTTATTTTATATTTTTAGATTTGGTATATATTTATATATAGAGATCAGATTTTTATATTTTTTTATTTTATATTTTTTATAATTTGAGTTTTAGGCACATATAGAGATCAGAGAAAATTGTGGACAGTGGTTGTACGTAGACAACTGTTTATTGTGAATGTTTTACAGTAGGGGCATAGATTAAAATTCAGTCTAACACCTGGTTTAAAAAGAACGATAGAGCAAAGAAAGATATGTAACGTCTTTTTCTGTTAGAGAGAGGCTGTAAGGAGAAGAAAAGAACATCGCCGACTAGATTTCGAAGCCAATTTTGTACCATATATGAAATGCTAAGGAGTCTTCTTTGGCATCTCATTTCTACTAGTGGGATCTTTCTTTGTATATCGTTTATTTTTTATAAAGTGCTTACCGCATATTAAAAGATGGTTACAGAAATGATATCGCCATTATAATAATGAGGATAATGATGGCCAGCTTTTATAGTGTGTCATGAGATAGAAAATATTTATTACCTAGAAACTTCGTGCTATATACTAGACTAAAAGTAAACAACGATTTTGGACTCAACGGAAGGAAATACAAATTATTTAAATAAACTTATTCTAAAAAAAAAAAAGCATATTGGTCCACCGATAAAAGAAGGGTGAGCCTGTAAAATCACCCTTATCCATTCGCCTGTTCGTCCGTTCGTCTGTTCGTCCGTTCGTACTTTTCTCAAAAACTACGCCTTGGAATTTTTTGAAATTTTACACAAACATTAAACATGATATGAGTAAAAAAAATAACAGAACGGATTTTCCGGGTAAAACTCCGGTTACCACCCCTAGAGTTGTCTTTCGGGTTAAAATGGCTAAAATTGTGCTTATTTAAAAAAAAAAATTAATGTCTTGAATTTTTATAAAACTTTCTGAAAAGGTGTCACTGATTTCTATATAATTTTGTTTGTCTATACTTTGCGATAACTCTTCGATGTGCCCCAAGGACTCTTTTATGGCTAATAAAAACACTCCATTTTTGGGATGTTATCATATTTGTCCAAAATTTTCTGTGTATGTTTATTTAGCAGTTTTGCATGGTGCTGAACTCAAATCTAAATATGTTAAGGCCTTGGGGACTTTTGGGGCTAAATGGGGGAGGGGGCAAATGATGGACTAAGTCATTTTTTTTTTTACTGCCTCGTTCACTGTGCACTAACGGGAGACCATGCATGCTTCACTTGTTTTTAATGGAAGTCGCTCCAGACAAGTCATGAAGCTACTTGATTTAGAAAGCTGAAACGGACGAAATATAATCGAGACCAATTCAGGAGAAGCATATTCACCTTAGAAAATATTTTTTTAAAAGCACGAAAAATGAAAACAGCTAAAACAAAAGGGAGCTTTTTTTAAAATTAAAATTGCTCCATACAAGGCATGAAGCCATTGTATGTAAGAAGCTAAGTTTACTCATTGAAGTGAAAAAAAAAGTCAACGATAAGTGTTATATGGCTTTAATTCCGACCATACAAACAGCAATTATTCTATAGTTTATGAAAAAAGAGTGTGGCTCATTGGTTATTATTAATTGGAAAATAAAAAAGGAAAAGTGATTTTAATCATGAAATTAAAAACTGACTAAAAGTGATATTAAAACTGAGAAATATAATTGCTAAAAAATTATGTTTGATGCAAAAAATAAAAAAAAGCAATTTTTCTCTAGTTTTAACAAGCATTAGGAACAAGACCGATAGCCATTATTTGCGTGCTCTCGTGTAATGACTGAATGCGTGAATGTAGGATTGACATGAAATTCTTAAAGATAAACTAAAATGACCGAAAAATGGACTGAAATGACTTAAATAAATAAAAAGTAAATGACTTATAATGAATTTAATGAACTTAAGGATGAATTGAATGACCTTAAGAATGACTTGAATGCTTAAACAATAACTCGAATCCTTCAAAAACAACTTGAATGATCTGGAGAATGACTTGAATGGCTTTGAGACTGACTGGTTGTAAAGTGGGTGATCATTTTACATGAAATTAATACAGAAAAGTGATTCCCCACTTTATATCACAAAGTTACAAACATAAGTACAGCATGTAGTAAGAACAGATACTACACTTTGATCTTGGCCAAAAGGCCAAGAAAAGGGTATTTATTTGCTCCCCCACCGAGCAAATAAGGCACAAGGCCGATTTTTTTATGTGAGGAGTGAAGGAGAAATGGGGACCAACTTCCCAGGAAGTAGGGGAGCTGGATAATTACAATTGGTATGAAGGGTTGCCCCTACATTGACCAAGGTCTTACATGTGGGGCTGCCCCCACATATGGTCTTTACTTGCAGTATCTGTCGGAACAGATACTACACTTTGAACCTATTTACAATGCCTTCCCACGGGACAGAGTTAGACACCAGGGTCGTTTTTTAACGTAGAGAAAAGGTACAAAAATAAAAAATTGTCTCAGTCGTGAAGGATCCCTCATCCACTGAAAGAGAACGAGAAATGGAAGTGTCGCATCTGA
>NC_136512.1:72189811-72239811 GCF_053919585.1 Euprymna scolopes
TTTAATTTTCCGTGTTTTTTCCATTTGTTTTTTTTTTCAATTATCATATAATTTTATTCCTATATTTATGCGTGTTTATTTTAATATTGTTTTTTTGCTTAGTGTTTGAATTCGTATTATATTACCAGATGCAGGGGAGATCACTCTCGTGGTATCATTTTTTTTTTATCTAGGATTACCACCCTTGCATTTTTCCCCAATCTGCTCTAGTGCGTGAAATATACCAATCGTAATGGATTAAGAAATCGTTTTCATAAATTCAGTTTTTATAATAGTAAAAAGAATTATGTAAATTATGTAACTTTTAAAAAAGTCCAATCTCAATGAATATATTGTGTAAAATAATTCTCCAAGTTTCAAGAATCAATTTTTCTTGGAAGTCGCAAACCTCGAAATTAAGTGTAGTAATGCAAAAAATATCGGCGATAAAAGCGACCCCCCCTTGTTCAAAACAGCCGAGTTGAGGGTGAAGGAATGAATGTTTTGTGTCAATTATTTGAAAATTGTCGTTCAAGACATTGAGCTTGAAAACGATACCGATCTTGTGTGGATCCGTTGCGTGTGTCGAAAGTTTTTGCAAGACATACAAACACACACACACACATTTTGCTTTTTATATGTTAGACAACTCTGGGTGCCCGGCGTTGCCCGAGTGTTTGGAGGTGTGTGTTGAGCAGAAAAAAAGTGGTAGCAGGCAGCTACTACCACTTTTTTTTTGGCGCTCGCAATTTTCCTTTATCTATTTATTTATTTTTCATTTATTACTTTTCAAAAGATATCCGTTATTATATTGTTTCGTATTGCGACGAATAAATCTGCATACACACATGCATACATACATGCATACATGTATACATACATGATGAATGCAACATCTTGTCAGACGAGTGCCACTCCCTCAGACATTTAAAATTCATGAGCCCAAATGCCTGAGAGAGTATCTATACAAAGATGATGTTACAGAGTCTTAGCTTTGTACGACAGCTAAGTCTCTCTCTCTCGGTTCAAAATGTTGAGATCCAGCAACAAGCAAGAGCAAGATAGCCAGCAACAAATTAAACTGCAGACCAGCTTAATGCGGGTACTGGTCCTCCGCTTTATGGTTTTTTAAATCAGAGATTTGCTTCTCCTAGAAAGGTTGCCTTCACCACGGCTTACGGGAGCCGTCTCCACCCCAATACACATATACAACCACACAAATATACACGGTGCTAGTTGGCCGTTGACCCAGAAAAAGAGTTCATTCACCCTGGTACCATGTAACCCAGTACTACCTGCCTCATGGTCGGGCCACCGGCGACTAAACTGGTTCCCCCACCAGACTTGTTTGGTGAGGAGGGTGGCTAGTCTCCCTGGAGGATTATACATACATACATACATACATACATACATACATACATACATACATACATACATACATACATACATACATACGAGGCTCGCTGTTTGTTTATAAATAAGCGGTTGTAGCACTTTTATAGTTGTGGGCGAATGTTTGTTAAAAATAGACATTTTGCGAGATTATTTGCGGTAGACGCGATGGTTCTAGGTTCAATCCTCGGTTTGGGAGAGGTGCTAGTCTAGCGGCACTTATGATTTGTGATACAACGAATCAGGACTGTATGTCGATTAAGAATATATATATATATATATATATATATATATATATATATATATATATATATATATATATCCATATTAAGAATATTCAAAGAAAAAAAATTAAAATGACGCGGTTCATATTTATATATATATATATATATATATATATATATATATATATATATATATATATATTAAATCCCCGAACAGTGTTTCATGGTAAACAACTGATGATCCCTTAAAAATGAATTATTACTGGTACTATAGTGAATTCGAGAGATCAAGTTGATGCAGTTGTATAGTTTTAGAGGTTAGAAACTTCCAAGACTATATATATATATTAGCAGGGAGACCAAACGTTGTCCGGGTTTCAATGATGTCCCATTAATGTTTCAGTATATCTTAATTGTCATTGAAATCGGTGAAATCGCCCATTTTTAAAACAAATTGATTGATTACCTGCTCTAGTTGGAGACCCGTCGCGATGCACGTGGAGGAAGTTTCACATGCCTCCCTGCAATTAATTAGTCTACAATACATTTCAGTAAATACATTGTAGAGAACCAGATGTTATTTTTTTAAAAATAATTAACGGGGGTATCTGGCGTTGCCCGGGTGTGTTGAGGTGTAGTAAGGAACCCCGGGAGGCGGGGAATAAAAAAGGGATAGTAGCGGTAGGGAGGGATCAACACAGCAGTAGGCAGTTTGGGTGAAGATAGGTTTTAAAAAAAACCGGTAGTAGGCAGGTTCGAACCGTACCGCGAATGAGGAAAAGAAGGGTGGGGGTGGGGGGACGTCTTTGCCGATGCGTCCATGGTAAAACTGGAAGTCGCAAACCTCGAAATTAAGTGTAGTAATGCAAAAAATATCGGCGATAAAAGCGACCCCCGTTGCGTGTGTCGAAAGTTTTTGCGAGACATACAAATACACGCACACACACATTTTGCTTTTTATATGTTAGACTAGTCTGGGTGCCCGGCGTTGCCCGGGTGTTTGGAGGTGTGTGTTGAGCAGAAAAAAGTTGTAGTAGGCGGGCTGGCTCGAACCTGCGACACGAAAGCGGAAAAGAAAGTGGAGGTGTGTGTAAAGGTTTTGCTTGAGCAAAAAAAAAAAAAAAGAAAAAAAAAAAGAAAAATAAATAAATAGATAAAGGAAAATTGCGAGCGCCAAAAAAAAAAAAGTGGTAGTAGGCAGCCAGGCTCGAACCCATATCGCAAAGGAGGAATAAAACGTGGGAAAAAACGTGACGCGTTAGCTGTTGCGCCCATTGCTAAACCAAAAGTGGCGTAGGCTTCAATTAGGGCTAGACAATGGAAAAGAGGCGATAACTTTCGAAAATATCACAAAACAAACGGTCTCACCGATGTGCCTACCGTGGTTGTGACGTCGCGGACTGTCGAAATAATGCGTTTTATGTGACGTCGAGGGTTTAATGACTTGCAAAAAATGCCAGCGAAGAAAACGACCCTCCCTGTAGAAAGGTGACCATTTGAGTGTGGAAGAATTAATGTTTTAGACTAATTGTTCGATATTTGTCGTCCGAAGGGTCGAGCTTCAAAATGATACCGATCCCGTAAAAATCTGTCGCGTGTGTCGAATATTTTAGGCATACATACATACATACATACATACATGCATGCATACATGCATACATACATGCATACATACATACATGCATACATACATACATACATGCATACATACATACATGCATACATACATACATGCATACATACATGCATGCATACATACATGCATACATACATACATGCATACATACATGCATACATACATACATGCATACATACATGCATACATACATACATGCATACATACATGCATACATACATGCATACATGCATACATACATGCATACATACATACATACATGCATACATACATGCATACATACATACATACATGCATACATACATACATACATGCATACATACATACATGCATACATACATACATACATGCATACATACATACATACATACATACATGCATGCATACATACATGCATACATACATACATGCATGCATACATGCATACATACATACATGCATGCATACATGCATGCATACATACATGCATACATACATGCATACATGCATGCATACATGCATGCATACATACATACATGCATACATACATACATGCATACATACATGCATGCATACATACATGCATGCATACATACATACATGCATACATATATACATACATGCATACATACATACATGCATACATACATGCATACCTACATGGATGCATACATGCATACATGCATACATACATGCATACATACATGCATACATACATACATGCATACATGCATACATACATACATACATACATACATACATGCATACATGCATACATACATACAGGTGAGATTTATATTATAGATTGTTCGACTTTTGCATTTAAAACTTCAATTCAAGTGTTTATATATAAAAATAATTTATAAAATCAAAAGTAAGTTCTCTACAGTGCAATGCAGACTACAATGTATTGTGGACTGTGTCACTGTGAGGGGGGGAGCATGTGAAGCTTTCTTCCTGTGCACCGCGATGGGTCTCCGACCAGAGCAAGTAATCAATCCATTTGATTGAAAATGGCAGATTTCACCGATTTCGATGACACTAAAAATATGGGATTTTGTATATTTTTTTTTTATTCTAATCCTTTGAGAATGAGGCTGTATCACTTGTGTATTAATTTTCTTTGCGGACTATTCTCCCATAGTTGTTTTTTTTTTTTCACCACATTGGCCAAAACATGGTGAGACAACAACTATGGAAGGGTGTAATTAGTGGAGACAGTCCTATCCTGTCGCTTTTAACCACCTAAAGAAGGCCAGGGGATGACTTGGCCGAAACGTGGTGAAATAACCACTATGAAGATGAGAATAACAGTCCGCAAAAAAAACAAAAAAACAATGAATACAAAAATTTGGGACGGACACATTCGTTGGTCATCATACAATCCCGGGCAACGTCAGGTCTACCTGCTATTATATGTACATACTTGTGTATATTTGACTACAGAAATGAAGCTCACTCATTTTTGCTGTAGCCAAAAAGCGGGCGGTTATTTTTTTTTTTTTTTTCAGCAGTATTTGTAAATAAGGTTGGAAATATGTTTAATTTTATTTTATGATGCAGATGGAGCGGGGTGATGAGGGGCTGCTCTTTTTATGAATAGGAAGACGCTATAAAAAAACAGGTGAAGCGGATAAAATATGATAAAAATATAGGCACCGCTAAAGAATGGTTAAAAACAGTTTTGTTTTCTTTTTTAAAAAAAAAAAAAAAATTTAACACATTCAAAATTCGGATTTTCAATCTTAAAATCTGATACGGGCGGAATTGTTTTTTGTTGTTTTATCTACAATCCTCACCCTCCCCACAGTACAATATATTTTGTTCAAGTTCCGGCTGATTGTTTTAAGCATATTTGTAACCACAATTGAAGAAAGGTGTTTGTAAGCAATATATTTATATATATGTGTGTGTGTGCGTGTGAATTATGAAAAAAACACATTATGTTATAAAGTGCATTCTTCACTTAATAACCGGCGAAAATTTCGTATTGATTGGATAATTACTTGATTTTTGGTAGATTTTTAAAGAGAGACTCCGCCAAAAAAGACTTACTCCCTCCTTCCGTTATGCTCGTGTCTATCCATTCAAATTAGTTTATGACAATGCGGATAATTAACACGCTAGAAGAAATTAGGAGACTAAAATAGCGATCAATACACAGAATGTTGGATGCTATTTAGTGCCGATTGCCCTCCCCGGCCATTGTGTTGATGAGTAGGCTACATGTAAACGTCTTTGATACGACAATTATCGAAGGTGGAAGTTGATATTTGTTTTTAATCCTTCGAGAAACACGTGTTTGCTTTACTTTACTTCAAAATCGACAATAAATCACAATAGATCATAATTTTGTGTATTAGTGGCCTGGCAAGGCCACAGTGGAGGCAACCGAAACAGTAAAACTGAGGTTGGCCTGCCTGAACATTATATATATACAAATGTAGGAAAATTTGGGCATATTTTATTGACTTGAAACTATATATTTTTTTTACTAATTGTCATAAAATTTTAACAATTAGAATAGTATTATAATCTTCAAAAAGCCTGCAAATTTTCACGTAGTTTTGATATAGTTTTGTTCCATCTTTTTAGTCAATTTATAAGTTCTAAATCTCAGGGACTATTGCTCAGAGTGTAACAAATGAAGGCTTGTTGGAAAGTTAATAACCTGAATTGTGTAGTGGGCTAGGTGACACTTGTCCATGAGGTCGCACATTAAGGGGATCATCTATTATCCAGAGCCAATTTTTGGCACTTTTTACAGCCATTAAATGTTATAATCATAGTCATTTGGTTTCCTAGTTTTGCATGTGAATTACAAAATATTTGATATTTACCTAAAACCGCTGCGTGGTTTCAAATGATCCGAAATAACAGCAAGGGAAGACTTAATTCCAAGTATTTCTCATATGTTATATCTCGCCTCTTTGTTTTTCATACATAAAATAAATTTCGGTGTAAAAAGATTTTTTGATACTGGAGATATTCATAATTATACCCTATTTCCAAAAGAGGGGAGATATAACATATGAGAAATATTTGGAATCAAGTCTCCCTTTACTATTATTTGTGACCATTTGAAACCATAACAGCAAGTTTTAGTCTCCTCTCCATGAAGGTCAGAGGTTTGGGGGATTATATATATATATATATATATATATATATATATATATATATATATATATATATGCGTGTGTGTGTGTGTCTGTTGAGGTGTGTATGTATATATACAGACACACACACATACACTTGCACACACGCTCTCATTCCCACGCGAACACAAGCACATACATACATACTTATGAAACAAAGTAACCACAGAAAAAAATATGCACACACACACATACACACACACACACACACACACACACACACACACACACCGCACACTTGCGCACAGGGAAGTTGGAAAATGAATAATAAAGATTTTTAAAAATGTAAATAACCTCAACACAGCCACGACCTCAATTTCCATTTAATGAACCTGACCTGACCCCAGCAAAAACAATGGTAAGGCACTCTTAAGTTAGAAGAAATAATAAGTCCAAAATACATTCCACTTCCACTTCTTAAGGAAGAGCATTTACACTCGAAATGGTTCTTTCAAATCGTATCTTTCCACAAAATTTCTGAATTGGACGTAAAAAATCGTCCGAAACGCGTTAAACTTATTTCAATAATTACAAATGAAAACATGAATTGATCAAGTATATAAAACACTCGATGGTAAAGTTTAAGTTTCAAATGAAAAGTCAAGTATCATGGTTCAATTGTGCTTTAAACAGGAACATTTATTTCGAACGCGCTCCTGTCATCTCAAAGAACCTACTGTTGATTTTGTCGAGCCTTTCGGCTTTCGAAAACTACGCAGATGAACTTGTGATGTTTAGTTGTGTAAGAATGTGTGTGTGATGACAATTCTCCTCCTCCTCCTCCTCCTCCTCCTCCTCCTCAACAACAACAACAACAACAACAATAACAATAATAATAATAACTAGCGGGAGCTGTGGAAATTCCACATCGGACTCTTTCATATGAAATATATTGATGTTGGCAATCAGCGTAAATGGAGACGTCTTGTAGTTGTTTTATTAAACTGCAAAAGTATTTATCTAAGCTAACAGGGACACCCGGCGTATCCCAGTCGTAAACTACGCTTAAATATGATATTTTAATTCATGCAGATTTCGTATATATTATTATAGGATCAATTTTCTATCGATTCTTACGATTGCAAAAATGAAAAAATATATCCATATGAATTCCAATTAAGGAACAATATATATACCAATCGGTACGGACCCGACTATGGAAGATCAGATAATAAATAAACGTGGATTTATAAGATCAAAGAATCCAACCTTGATTGCCCTTCGGGGCTCGTGGCGCAGTTGATAGAGACGTTGAATCTCTACAGTTCCAGATGAGCATTGTCTGAAGATAGCGGTTTCAATCCCACCCAAAGCGTGCCAGAGGTTTACTTGGCCGAAAATGGGGTGAGACGACAACAACTACGGATGGCAGTGATGGCTGAGAATGCAGTTAGGAGATTCGAAGTTCCTATCTGTCGCGGTTACCACCTGACGAAGGCCAGAGGAATAGTTGGCAGAAACGTTGTGAATAAACAAAACCAATAAAAGATGAAAAACAACAACCAATAAAAATGAGAATAATTGTCCGAAATAAAAATAAATTAATATATATAATGCTCATCTCAAAAATGAATTCCAATTAAGGAATAATATATATATATATATATCCATATGACTTTGGTGCATTAGCTTGAATCCAACCCGAAAACAAAACTTATATATTATATATATATATATATATAATGTGTGTGTGTGTGTGTGTGTGTGTGTGTGTGTGTATGTATAACTTGAGTTCCTTCGGTTATAATGAAACCGAAACTAAAACGTATGGAGAATTCTTAGTATAATTATTTATTACAAGAAAATTAAACGATAGTCAGTCGGAAGAAAAAAAGATGTAAGTGTGACACACAAAAGAACACACACTCTATCGTATTAATGTATAATAATAATACTCAATGATGTTTTTATCTACGGACTTAAAATTTGGTATATAGAGTATTCAGAAATGTAACAAAAAAAAACCCTTTCTAGTCGGTTTTCATCCGGAAAAACAGGTTGCTAAGAGGTCAAAATTGTAAAATAGGTTCTTGGGGGAGGTCATCGGATTTTATCGGTTTGTCAACTGTTTCACGACTGTGCATGCTTGAATCGTTCACATGACAGCTTCCTTATGTTAAGCATATGTAGGTCTGAAAACGATTTTAAAAGATCGTGGCAAGCTGCCCTAATGATTATAATACGCACTGTTTTTAGGTTTTGGTTGGTTGGTTGTTTTTGTTTTACGGCATATCAACCCTTTTCAGGTTATTTAATGCCGAATTCAAAGATTTTGAAGAAAATTTTTTTTAATAGTATATATTTGTTGTTTTCAAGTCGGTTACTATTTAACCCATAGTTGGAACTCTAGCAGGTACTACTACTCCGGGTCAGAGTGGACCTAGGAGCAATGCCAAATAAAGGGTGGCTCCACACTCCCCAAAGCCCGCAAGCTGAGGCCTCACTATCGGATATAGTTTAAGGTCATATCCAGAACCTGGTTTTGGTTTCGATCTCAGATCGAGTATTTTTTTTTTTTTTTTTTACTTATGCGAAGTGAACTGTTTAGAAAAAAAATGGCATTCGCAAGCACATGTCTCAGTTTCTTTCTGTTTTTTTTATTTTTTATTTTTTGAAATAAATTTAACGTTACGTTTAATACCGGACAACGCCGGGTACATCTGCTAGTATATATATAAAGCTCGTAGTCAGGCGGCCATTTTTGTTTTTGTTTCTAGACCACTCTGTGTAAACATCACCATTAATCTTTCTCAAGTTGCTTTTGTCCTTGATAAGTGGGGGTTCAGTGGTAAAAAAAAAGAAATGCGTAGATTTAATGACCACTTCTTAATAATATTATTTTTGTTTATTATTATTTTTATTTTTTTATTTAAACGTTTGTAAGCTTTTTGTTAAAAATTTCGGGTGGCGATCAAATTATTACCTCCTGAAATTCTAACCAGTAGCCTAACGAAGCAATCATATTTTTTATTTATTTATTTTACGAAAAAAAATCACCGAGTTCTTTTTGAGAGAAACGCTTTCGGTCTGAAGAGTTTTAGGGTTGGATGGGACAAAAAAAATAAAAATAATAATAAAAAAAGACCGAGTAGGGAAGGGCACATGTTGCGCACAAATGTCCTAGCGAACCTAGGTCTTCGCAAAAAGGAAAAAAAAAATAATAACAACAACAACAAAAAACACCGTTACCTCACGCTGGGTTCAGCAGAGCGTACACGTTCGTCCAGCTAAAAGATGCGGCGTTTTTGTAACGTTTGAAATTCCCACGACTAACCCTAACCCTAACAACGACTAACCGAAATGTAAGTCGTCTGCTGGCTTCTCATTCTCCACCCCTCTCGTCCTTCGCAAATAGAAACAACACTCACACACACACACACACACACACACACACACACACGCACACACACACGCACACACACACACACACACACACACACACACACCAAAAAAACACGTGTTTTGAACCTAATAAAACGCGACGAGTTATTATTCAGAAAATATGCATTCAAAAAATATTAGATTTAACAAAAGGTTCGTTCTGTTTTCGTGTCTTATTTTCAGTTAAAAATTGAACGGGCATTTTCCCTAACCTATTAATTTTTGCTCCGAAGTTCCACCAGTCATAGAACATCCGGTGAGAATATTAATCCCTTCTATTTAAAAAAAAAAAAAAAAAGTTATATTTTGACAATGTTTGTACCTATTTACTATGCCTCCCCACGGGACAGAGTTAGACACCAGGGTCGTTTTTTAACGTGGAGAAAAGGTACAAAAATAAAAAATTGTCCCAGTCGTGAAGGACTAGTGCTCCTTCACCGAAAGAGAACAAGAAATGGAAGTGCAGCATCTGAAGAACAGATACTACACTTTGATGTATTTATTTGCTCCCCCACTGAGCAAATTAGGCACAAGGCCGATTTTTAAAGTGAGGAGTGAAGGGGAAATGAGGACCAACTCCCCGGGGAGTAGGGGAGCTGGATAGTGACAATTGGTATGAAGGGTTGCCCCTACATTGACCAAGGTCTTATATGTGGGGTTGCCCCCACATATGGTCTTTGCTTGCAGTATGTATTTATTTGCTTCCCCATTGAGCAAATTAGGCACAAGGCCGTTTTTTAATGTGGAGAGAGATGGAGGGGGAGGGAAAAGGGGGGACCAGCTCCCGAGTGGTGGGAAATGGGAGCTGGATAGTAACTGTTGATATGAAGGGTTGCCCCTACATTGACCAAGGTCTGATATATGGGGTTACCCCCACATATGGTCTTTGCTTGCAGTATCTGCCGGAATAGATACTACACTTTGATCTTGGCCAAAAGGCCAAGTATTTTGACAATGCTTGTAACAATTTTGTAAATTCCCTCTTATATACGAAAGGCACTTTGTGTGTGTGTGTGTGTGTGTTTGTGTGTGTGTGTTTGTGCGTGCGTGTGTGTGTTTGTTTGTAGTTCGTATGCGCGCGTGTGTGTGAGTTCGTTCCCTATGGACTACGAAAAGGTTGGGTCTATTTTCATGAAGGTTCACACATGAAATTTATTTAGAGTGTTTTTAGATAGGTTTCCTATCGGAATGCCTCTGATAAATTCCGAAAATCAATAAACAAAAAAAAATCCGATTTAAGATAGAAAAAATGTGAACTAATTCTAATAGAGTCTAACATCACAAATACGTGTGAGAAGTTTTATCACGGCGCATAAAATCAACAGTTGGTTCTTTGATAAGCATGGATGTTTCTGTTTAGAGTACAAGAGAACCATGATGCTTGGCTTTTTAAAACTTTAATTCAAGTAATATAAAAATAACAGTTGACTGTAGACTGCAGGTTGGAACGATAAAACTGTCGCCCTAGAAAAAAAAACGACATGCTTTCTTTCCGTTTGATGAAAACGGTTTCCTGGAGGTTTCCAGTATTTTGTTGCAAACCATCTATTAATTGGCCAGTTTTGTACAAATGCCAAGAGTGATAGGACACTTCTATCATGTCTGAAAGTGACACAATGTAAAACGAGCGAGGTCGGAGATGCGCCGCTGTGCAACTCATGCTCTCTACTGATCCAAGTTACAAAAACCACCGCCAGCACCCTCAAAAGGCAAATTCAGACGGTTCTACTCTTGAGGGCACAGCTCAACAAAATTTCGGCCACGGTTATAGTTTTTGCTGTGGTTTCAAGTGAGGCCCACATCATGCTACCTCCCATGTTCGAAGTCGGCTTGAAAGTAAATGCCAAAGGGTACCTGGATGTGTTGAAGAGTGTGATGATCTCCTGGTGCAATCAGGTGGCCGCTGGCAGATCCTTGGTGTCGCAGTAGGACTCGACGCCAGTTCACAAGTTCAAAGAGACCCAGGCTTGGCTTCAGGAGGTGTGCTATGACTTTGTACCCTTCACTTACTGGCACCGCCTCCTCCCTCAACCTGACCTCTTGGACTACTCCGTTTGGTCATACGTTGAGAACATCACCAACATGATCTCCCACAACACCAAAACCAGCCTGATCGCCACCATCCGCTGAGTATTCGCTGAGCTCATGCATGCGCTTGTGGAAAAGTCACGCTCCCAGTTCTGGACTCGTATTGAGGCAACGATTGAGGCTGACGGCGGTCACATTGAATAGATGTCAGCTCTACTACATAATCAAGTTATCTGAATTGATTTTTTTCAATAAAAGTTTTAAAATAACGCTGTAGTGTTGTTTTCTTTAGGGCGACAACTTTATCGTTTCACCCTGTGCAATCTATTGTGGACTAAGTCATTGCGGGGAGGCATGTGAAGCTTCCTCTCGGTGCACTGCGGAGGGTCCCCGACCAGAACAGGCAATCAACCGATTTGGTTAAAAAAACAAACAATGATTTCACTGATTTCGATGACAATAAAAGTGTGAAACATTCGTTGATCCTCATTCAATCCCGGACAACGTCGGGTCTCCCTGCCAGCAATGTATATACGAGGGTCATTAAAAAAACAAAGCCCCCTACATTTTTTTAACTAAAAAAATTCAAGTGCTACGAAAACGGGAATGGTATCATTAAAACGAGCGAGCCTTTGTGCTTCAGAATTTATTTTGTTTTACATAGTAATTGTCAGGAATTTAATTACGCACCTCTGCTTCTGGCGCACGTTCATTACAGGTGCGCCTTTCTGGGAGTCTCACACCGTCAATATCTGCAACAGAGATCTGTGTGATAACTACTACTACTACTACTACTACTACTACTAGTACTACTAGTAATAATAATAATAATAATAATAATAATAATAATAATAATATTTGCCGTCCATAATATATAAAATCAAAATAATAATAATAATAATAATAATTGTATAATTGCTACTTAACCCACGCCATTGTATTATTGCTACATACCTCCTCTCCCCCTAGTTTTCGTGTTACTATAAACGTGCGCCACACCAAATAAGAGAATTAAGGAGGATGGAAAGCACTAGCCAGACATCCGCTGGGTGAGTGCAAAGAGAACTAGAACTTTGAGGAGGCTTATAACCATCCAAATTCCACTTAAGACCAATGATCGCTGCCAATGAGAAATCTATAGTAAACGACTGTTGCGATAACGCAAATTCATCTGCAAAGGTTATCGAAAGAGGTGGAGAATACTGGAAATCTGGGAAGACTTGTTGCCACTAAGATCCCAGAGAACACCACAGGTTGCTCTCAAAGAGAAATCTTTGATGATGACTTAAATCAATAAATAAATAAATAATAATAATAATAATAATAATAATAATAATAATAATAATAATAATAATAATAATAATAATAATAATAATCCTGTTGGCTCCGTCGATCTTGAGAGATCATTGAATTTTGCGTCCTGATTCGGTTTGGGGATTGCATCTTGTGGTGCAACTGTGCAAGCCGATGCGGAAGCCGCAGGACCTGCCACAGTTGCTGCAGACATAGCCTTTCTGTCTCTCAGCTTGAGCCGAGGTCGAAGCTGATTCTGTCCTTTTCTTTCTTTGGACATGCTTCTCTTGCCAATGTGTGGTTTTCTTCCTCTAGGATGTCTCAGCCACACGCCGGATGGTGGTCCACCAGCCCTCACGGCCTGAGGCAACAGTCTCCAGCTTCGAGGGGTTGAAACTGTCGGCCCTCAAGTCACGCTTGCAGACATCCTTGTAGCGGAAAGCTGGTTGGCCGGTAGGTCTTGTGCCAGAGGCAAGCTCCTAAAACAGAAGGTCTTTAGGGATTCGTCCATCATCCATCCGGTTTACATGGCCCAGCCAGTGCAATTGTCTGGCCATTAGGATGGTATACATACTGGGTATCCACGCCTTGGCTAATAATAATAATAATAATAATAATAATAATAATAATAATAATAGGGAGGTTTATTGCCATTCAAATTCCAGTGGAGACCAATGGCCGCTGTTAGCGAGAAATCAATGGTGAGCGGCTGTTGCGATAACGCAAATTTATTTGCAAAGGTTATCGGAGGAGGTGGAGAGTGCTGGACGTCCGAGGAGACTTGTTGTCACTCAGCTTCCAGGGATCACCACAGGTTTTCAACGGGAGATATTTGATGACCTGCGTGAAAACTTCATGTGAGCCAATAATAAATGGCCGTGAAAGGTTAAAGAGGATAGAAGTACTGAGGAGGCAAAGCACCAACCAGACTTTCACTTGAAGAGTGTGGAGAGTTATTGCGACCTTGGGTAGGTTTGTTGCCACTCAAACCTCAAGAAGAACCAATGACCGTTGTGAGCGCGAAATCCATGGCAAACGACTGTTGCGATAACCCAAAGTCGTTTGCAATGGTTATCGAAAGAAGTGGAGAGTATTGGAAATCTGGGGAGGTTTGTCGTCACCCGGCCTCTAGGAAACACCTCCGAGCACTCTCTGATAATGACCGGCGTGAGAACTCCTAGTGAGTAATGATAATGATTTGAAAAAAAAAAAAAACCGATGACGACGGAGACAACAACAACAACAACAACAACAACAACAACTACATCAACAACAACAACAACAACAATAATAATAACAACAATAATAACAATAACAATAATAATAACAATAACAATAATAATAACAACAACAATAATAATAACAATAATAACAATAATAACAATAATAATAATAATAATAATAATAATAATAAAACGAAAAAAAAAAAACAGTAACCATAAGTATGCGAAAAGATAATAAACGGATTTTGTTCTCAACGAAAACAGAACTTGACTAATTCTCAACAGATGTCGCTTCTGTCGTGCACTTGATGACTTATTTTTAGAAATAACAAAATTCCATGTGTGGATATCTGAATCCACCCAGACCAGTGGTTCCCAGGAGGGAGTTTCTGTGGCTCACCTGTGTCTTGTGAAAGACGCAATTATTTATTTAAAAAAAAAAATGGTAGCATACTTGGAATTGTAAAATAAATAAATAATAAAAACTGAAATATTCTATTTTATATTTTGCTTATATTTTTTTCTTTGGGGTGCTTCAAGATGAGGCTTTATAATCGGTGTTTTTTTTTGTTTTTTTTTGCGGACTGTTATCCTCATCTTCATAGTTGTTATTGTTTCACCACGTTTCGGTCAGCTAATCCTCTGGCCTTCTTCAGGCGGTTAACCGCGACGGGATAGGAATGCTGAGTCTTGTAACCGAATCCCCAGTAATTACTGCCTTCCATAGTTGTCGTCTTACCACGTTTTGACCAACTATTTCTCTGGCCTGTTTTGGGTAGGATTGAAACCGCTATCTTCAGACAATGTTCACCTGGAATCGTAGTGACTCAACGACTTTATCTACTGCGCCACGGACCCCGGGCAAAAAGAATCATTATTTTGACATCATAATTAAATGATTCGGTTGGAAATTCTATAAGCATTCCTTCTTGTATCAATATATTAAAACTATCATCACGATTAATCCAATTCGGGAATCAGAAATAAATCGAAATATTTGGGGGTATCAACATCGGTATCGGAATCAGAGAAATTTGAGTAAAACTTGCGGAGAATGCTCTGTTTTACGGTTGTTGTAAAAACGGAACGAAAATTTAATTTTTTTTCACATAAGGCCGACTCACCGTTCACATAAGAAATGTCGACTTTTAAAGGTTTTCGAGTATGCTTACAACGAACAAACATCCCAACCTCCCTTTGTAAAGAACGGCTTTCGGAATAGACATCCCCAACCTCCCCATGTTAAGAACAGCTTTCGGAATAGACACGCCCCCCAACCTTGTCAACATACCCGAAAACCTATAAAAGTTGACATGTCAGATGTGAACGATTAGTTGGGCGTAATGTAAAAATGTACCGAATTTAAAACGGAACGAAATTTAAATTTCCGTTCTATTTTTACAACGACCATAAAACAGAGCATTCTCCGCAAGTTTTACAGAAATTTGTATCTATTTTGCATGCGCTTTTTTACGGTAATAAATCTTAAAAAAAAAAAAAAATTAAGACTAGCAAACGTGTCGCCAACCTTGCCGGTTGTAAACTACGCTTTAATATATTTTGATTTATGCAGATTTCGTATTTATTATTATAGAGCTAATTCTCTATTGAATATTGTATTATGGCCAATATATAGTACTGATTACAAAAGTAAAAAATGAACTGGGTGCCATCAGCTAGAATCGAAACCAAAACATTTAATGCGCCAGTCGCGTCCCGTATCGTCTGAGCTAACCCCAGAAACAGATAAAAAAGGTTTAATATTAAAACCCCTTGTATCTGTGATTAGTTTTACGCATGCGCAAACTAATTAAAATATGTCGGCAAGTTGAAATTAAAATTTTGCATTTCAACTTGCCGACATACGGGTCATTCATTCAAACAAAGATTTTATTCGTTATAAACCAACTTTGGTGCATGATTGCTATTTTCAAAATGTAATTTAAACGTTTATTGTTTAATGCAACTGGTTTCTTTCCATTTAAGCGAAGCTGTTATAATGGATATCACTCCCTCCGCAGAAAAATCGATTTTTTGTTTCTCTACAACAAAAAAAAAAAAAAAAAAAAGAAAGAAAGAAAAAGAAAACGTAAAAGAATTATTAAAGAGCTAGAAGAATACCAATCCCAGCACCGGTAAAATCAATTCAACGACCAAAACAGTTTTTTGAATCAATGTTCCCTTACAGGATTAAACGCATGATATAATGATACTAAACCCAATGTCTAGAATCCTTGTGTAATAGAACGCGAACGATCACGTTAGAGACATAGGTGACGCCACAGCCGTAATGAGAAGTAACGCGTGGCGGGAGAATGAAGAAATAAAGGTCGTTGTTACAACGGGAAAAGAGTGAGTTGAAGTTCCTTCCTATTTTTTTTTCTAATTTGCAACTGATGCTACAACGTGTTGGGTACGTGTTACACTTGTGCTAATTTGGATCCAAATTTATTGCATCATTCTGCTTCTAGAAAATGTAGAACAATTAAGGTTTAAGCTAAAGTAATCTTAAAAAGAAATTGAGATTCATGAACGTTGATTATGGCTAAAAGTCAATACAAATCCAATAAAGTTGAATTATGTCGCCCTCAAAGCGCTTTAAAATACATTAAAAAAAATAAAATGCGAGGAAGAATCATTAAACGATGTCCAATTGCTATTGTTAAAATTCAACTAAATTAAAAAATGTCTCAATGTTTCTATTTACTTGCTTCTCCACGAGGGCAGTGTTAGATACAAGGTCTGTTATAAATGTGTGGAAAATCCAGCTCCCTAAAAAGGGGCACTCTGGATAGGAACAAAAATAAAAATTGTCTTCATCACGAAGGACCCCTTCTCCACTGACCGAGGACAAAAAAAAAGGCGAAGTACAACATAAGAACAGATACTACACTGTGATAATGGTCCTATGTATCTGAATATTAGTAAAAGGATAACAACCCTTTTTCTTCTTCTGCATAAAACTAAATTAAACTAAATATATCTCACATTCGGCTTCCTAATACCAAACAGCAGTGTCCAAAAATTCATAATCTCTTCTTCTATCTTCAATCTTCTATCTATCTATCTTCTTCTATCTATCTTCTTCTATCTTCTTCTTCTTCTTCTATCTTCTATCTATCTATCTATCTATCTATCTATCTTCTATCTTTCTTCTATCTATATCTATCTTCTTCTATCTATCTTCTATCTATCTTCTATCTTCTATTCTTCTTCTATATAAATAAAATGAACTCATTTTTTCCCGTCGGATTTTGACCTGAATAGGATCAACAATCAAGATATTTCATGCAAATATAATATGCACAAACGGCATAACAATATCTGAGGTGTGTTATAGGCTTATTATTTCTAAAATTCCTCGATAATCTTAGATTTCTATACTTTTTCTGCTGAGAAGTCACGGCCAAAATCGGTTAAGATCAATGGAAGTGGAAAAATATTTTCTCTCTAATAAATTCCTCCTCCCCCTGCCACCACTTAACACCGTTTGGGGATCGTTCACAAGGAACAGTTGAGAAGCGAACACCGGTTTGGCTTCGTAGTTCTTTCATGTGAAGTTATTTAAAATCACTAAACTAAGCTGCAGTGCTCTGTGGCGTAGTGGTTAGCGTGCTGGACAATTCACATTATATTTTCACGTTCGCGCCGACCTACCGTAGTCGTTTTTTTTTTTTTTTTTTGTTTTTTTTTTCCTAAACAACTGGAATGGACTTTTCTTGGTGGCCGAACTGTTAACGTTGCAGATGTTTTTTTTTTGTTGTTTTTTTTTCACACTTTATTTTCCTACTTTTACTCCCCCCCCGTCCCGGAAACAAACACTCGGGCAACGCCGGGTACCCCCGCTAGTGATTGAATAATTAGTTAAGAAATTAATCCTATACGTACAAATATACTAGCAGGGAAACCCGACGTTGCCCGGAATTGAATGATGATCAAAGAATGTTTAACACTCCCATATATTTATTGTTATTGAAATCTGTGAACTCACGCATTTTTTAATTAAATCGATTAATTTCCTGCTCTAGTTAGGGACCCATCACAGTGCAAGACTTACATACATCTCTACAATGGCATAGTTCACAATACATTGTCGTCTACATTGCATTGTAGAGAATCTACTGTTTATTTTATAAAAAAAATAAATCATATATAATGGCTAGAATAAAAGTTTAAAATGCAAAAGTCAAGTATCATGGTTCAGTTGTACTCTAAACATAAACATCCATGTCTAACGTGCCCCTATCATATCAAAGAACATACTATTGGTTTATATGTCTGACCTTTCTGCTTGTGCGGTGATAATGGCTTGAATTTAAGATTAAAATGAAAATATCAAGTATAATGGTTCGATTCTGCTTTAAACAGAAACATTTATTTCAAACGCGTCCCTGTCATATCAAACAGCTGTGGATTTTATATTTTGGGGGATAAAATGCTTTAAATGCACTTGTGATGTTAGGCTGTGTAAGGGGTTAACTTTGATCAAAATCGCCTGTACCTTCTTTCATCGGATTTTTTTTTGATTATCGATACTTATCGAAGACATTCCAATAGAAAACCATTTGGGAAGGGTGTATGTACCGCAAGGTAAAATACCAGGTTGGTACACCGACTTGGTCTATCCTCTCTTGGCTATACGTTTAGACGCCCCAAGATGGCCTCTACCAAAGCCAGGGAGCACGCCACACATATACTACACTTTGACCTGCGCTGGTTGCACCGGAAGTCATACACTTAAAAGTGATCGTGTGTGTGTTTGTCGAAGTCTTCTTGAAATGGCCACCAACAAACCTGGGAGTTTTTCGCTGAATTTCCCTCGTACCATTTTAATTTAACCAGTGGAGCGAAATCGAGTACTCATTTCGTTTGTACCGAAGTAAGAGAAACATGAACTCCAAGCGTCCATTTTTACTTACTGAGAATAACAAAAAATAAAATAAATAACAGACTTGTTATTTTAACTGTTAAAAATTAACAAACTGTACTCAACAGTCGACATTACAGATGTTTTTACTTCGCCGTCACTTTCTTCCTGACTGGATTTTCGTTTTCCACTGCTTTTGCCGACCAAAGAAATTATTTCGTCTGATTAATCTTAGACCATTAAAACACACACACACACACACACACACACACACACACACACACACACACACACACACACACACACACACACACACACACACACACACAAAACATAAAAACACGAACTTTGATGTTGTCAATACTGTTAGTACGCCATTTTTTTTTATTATATATATATTTTTTAATTCTTTGTAATTTTTTTTTATTCCAGCATCGTTTTGACTCCAGTCTCTTTTTAACTCCAGCCTCGTTTTAATTTAATTTTCCGTTCAAATTATGTTTGGCTAATTCTGCATGCAAAACAAACCCAGAAATTGTTTTTTCAGTGAATCATCACCATCTTCTCGTGTCTAGATAAAAAAATTTCCTAACCTTAACTCAAATGCGCCTTTGCGGCCGTTTTATTAGCGAAAAGCAAATACGTCCTACAAGGCAGGTCACAGTTTGAATTGCCTGGCTTTCGGATTTCGAAACATTAACATGTCCAGTGTCGCGACCCTGCTAATTTGTCTATATCAATAAAAAATATATCTTCCGTTTCTTTCATTGAGCACTTTTGATAACTTCGTTAAATTCATGAGTTTTTCTCCTAAATACGTATAACGATATATATATATATATATATATATATATATATATATATATATATATATATATATATATTAGGAAGTATAATTGGTAAAAAAAAACAAAAAAAAAACAGGGAAAAGTGTTCAATACGTTGGTAGAGATAAATATGTTTTCATTATTTCAGCGGAGACTTTTACATAAATCTTTACAAGTTTTTTTCAATAGACAGAACAATAAATTATCCGGCCCTTCTCGTCAAAAAAAACAAAAAAAAACAACAATATATATGATGAGAATAATGGGAATAGTATTCTTGGCCTTGATAAGTGGTGATGCCTTTGTAAAAAAAAATCTTTTAATTAAATTAATTAATTTTTGTTATTTATTTTAAATGTTTCTTTAAGTTTTTTTTTTTAACCCGAGCTTTGGGAAATAAAGGCAATTCATAACTTTTTATGTTAATAAATTTGGACCATTTTAAACACATTTAGGGTCTGCATTTCTTTTGCTCGTATCTATTAGTTTCCCATTTCCAACAAATTTTCCTTATACGCTTCTTTTTCCTTTTTTTTCCTTTTTTTCCTTTTTTTCCTTTTCTTTCTTTTTTTTTGTTACCATAGAAAACGGATTTTGATAACGAACCCACAATTCCGTTACGTTTTATCTTTAGATAAATTTTCTTAAAAACTGCATGTTTTAATTAAATTTAAAAAAAAACAAAAAAAAAACAATTAGTCTAAAACTTACGGAAGAGGAAGTCGGGTTCATTAGCTTTTATGCCTATTTACTGTAAAATTGGACAAGGAAAGCGAAATAAAAGAAACACAAGAAACAATAAAAAATAAAATAAAACAAAAAAGATAGAAATAAAGAGGCAAGAAAAGAGACGAACAAGTAAAAACCAACGGTTGTATATCTAATATATAAAAGACTATATGTCTGTCTGTCTGTCTATTTTCGAACTCTATCTCCTCCGAAACTAAAAGTCGCAGATCTTAAATGACTGGATTTTTATGGACCCTTCTGTTATGGGTCTTTAGCCGGTTAAAATAGTTTTTAAGAGGTCAAAAATGAGTCGAAACTGAACAAAAAATCGTTATACATTTTTTACATTTAGTTTATTCTTTTAATTTTTAATCAGTTCATATGCGTGTCACATTGGTACAGTGGTAACGTCGCCATATTTGACGGCTGCTGTTTTGCTTTCGGTTTCAATTCCAGCTGATGGCACCAAAATACTTTTATTTTTACTTTTGAAATCACGACTATATAATTATATATACGAAATCTGGACAAATTAAAATATCATATTTAAGCGTATTTTACGACCGAGAAGAGGCGGACACCCTTCTCCGCTACTATATATATATATATATATATATATATATATATATATATATATATATATATATATATATATATATAGCCTTTGAGACTTTACACGACCGGTCGCCACAGTCGATTGAAAATTTCTTGGGGGCGACGTAAAGTCGTAAATTACTCGCCGGCCAGTCGATAAAATTTCTTTAAATAAAGAAACGGGAAAAACTCATTTATTTTACGACTCTCAAATGTGCGGTGACTTAGAATGACCTATATCTCATCATTTGTGAATTCTTTCATCTCTAACTGTGAAACCGTTGGAATATCGTATTGAAAAAAGAGTGGCCACGCTAAAGGTCAACAAGAGGTCACATTTACACATTCGGCGTGTAGTCAAAATGTCGCCTTCATTTAGCTCTCTGATTGTGAAATTCATTTGGAAAAAAATTCTTCGACGCTACTACTACATACACTCCATGGTTACAAAAGTAAAGGCGAACATTTGAAAGAGGAAAAAACGCATCGTTCCGTCAAGCACGCACCGAAAATTAAATTATACAAGTAAGTAATCAGTTTTCGCTTCAGTTTTATTTATTCCGGAGACGATAGAAATGTATCAGGATATAAACAAATCTGGACATGAATTATAAAAATGTAAACACATAAAAATATCAAGACGGCTGATTATTAGTAACATGTTATACATGATATAATATTTCGACTTGCCTTAGAAAAAAATAAATGTATAAAAAAAACCTTTATTGTTTCATTAACAAAGCTATTTAATTACTAGGTTAATCTATATAAATTTCGCTGAAATGTTCAATGCTATATGATGCTAAATGTCCATTTTTATTATGATCTCGCTTCGAGTTTTTTTCAGTAATTATTGTAAGTAACTATTTCTGATTCTTTTGAGCTGCTGGGATGATTGTGTGTTTCAGAATATTTTTCAATTAGAGACTTCATATTGAAATGTTTTAATGAAAAAATGAATCTCTAATATTTGTTTTGCATTTTAAAATATATTTATTTCAAGGGTGTGATTTTACATTATGTTTTCTTTGTGTATAAAATTTGATATATTCGTTTTCTAACGGTACCAATAAACACAGTCTTGAATTATTTATATTTCAATTATCATTTTGATACTACGTACCAGCATCCGAAGAAACGATTCTTATTTCTATGGAACAATAATATGAATGATGCTATATAAAGAAACTGGTGTTGTATTTTAACGTTTTGTTGAATATTTACTGAAATGTTTGTAGTAATAAAATAGTTGATTTACCAGAGTTAAACAAATATTTTCTTGTTAGATTATACACACGGTAATTTCTTGAATTGTTGTAAAATTATTTACTATAATGTACTGAAACAAAGACATAAAGTCGGACGAGTAAAAATATTTTGGGGCGAGTAAATTTTCCCTCACACTCGACCGGCGGTCGAGTGATTTTTTTTTTCAAATCTCAATAATATATAATACTATAGAGTCATCGCTTATCCAGGCCTGAAGGCCACTCAAGGATAAAGGTTTATAAAGGTTAGGTGATACAACATCGTGATGATCGACGATAGTGCAACTTGGGTTGAAGTTGATCATTTAAGGGGACGGCTCAACAAAAGTTTGTTTACGTTGGACTTGAAAACGACCACATTATAGTCAGGTGGAAAGCAGCATCTCAGTGTTGTGCTCTACAGACGAGCAGTTCTAGGAAAAAGAAACAGATGTGCTCATTGAATGTTCAGTTAGTTTTAGGTGCAGGTAGAAAGTAAGGCAAATGCTGATAGTGGTTATAGGTAGATGAGTGTTTTTGCATTCATTCCCCTCCCCACACACACTTTTAGTTCGATCCTTTATCGGACCCAGCCCTCGTGAGTAGGAAAATAAATAGAAAGAATAATTTCCTTCTTTATTTTTGTTTGTAGCAGGATTTAACATCTTTGTCTTGTGTTTCTGTCCTCTTGGCACCAAGATCAACAAAGTCTGAAGGCTTTCTGAAATAACCTCTTTCCCCCACCCACTCCCAGGATTTGCCTCCTTTCTTGGAGAAGGAGTTAGTTTATTTCTAATCACTCAAGGTATCTCTACCAGAAAATTCCGACAGGGCTGTCAAGGTATTTTTGAAAGTCAAAGTGCTCATCTTCGGGATTTCTGGCTTTTTTTGTTGTTTACTTGGGAGTCACCACTTATCAAGACCCGAAGGCCACTCAAGGATAAAGATTAATGAATATCAGGTGGTAGTATAGTAGTCGTTAAAGGTGTAAATTGGGTAGAATTTGATTATTTATGAGGACGGTTCAACAAGAACTTGTTTATATTAGATTTGAAGGCTACCATGTTGTATTCAACCGGGAAGCAGACCAGGGGAATAGTGTTCCACAGGCGGGTAGTTCTGGGAAAGAAGCGTTGTCATGGAATCTGCGTCTAAAATTATGCACCGATAAAGAGTGGCCTGTAGCTAGTCGAGTGTGTTTTGTGAACGTTTGGCAAGGGAGGGGATCATAGATTGGAGTTCAGTCGAGCACTTGCCATGGAAATAACGATAGAACAGAGACAGGCTTCCAAACCTTTGTGTCGCATTTCTCACTGTTCGAGAGGGATAAATACGCTTCATTAGGAACGGCCAAAATCACCACATAATTACCCCACCCTATATGTAACACGATGTAACTTCATTATAAATTAATATTATTAATATAACTTTTGTACCATTTAAAAGAAGGGCAGAATAAACTAGTAATAATTTGAAAAATTTTGTTTCATCGAACGAAGATAATGAAATTGCAAGACGAAAATCGTGTTTACATAATTGGTGTTTTAAAATAACGTTCCCATGTAGTAAGCATTTCGAACGTGAAAACATATCCGTGTTTAATAAATCTAACAAAAATCAACTAATGGTTAGATTTTCGTGAAATTTTCGATGCTTATCCATTTTAGAATGAAATTATATATAAAAGCAGTTTTCGTAAAATATACGAGGGGAAATATTTTTTAGTGCGTTCCCCCTTTCCATATTTATTTTTTCGAGATTCGAACAAAATATATTTAAATCTATCGAAATTTCTATTTATCATGAAACATAAGAGTTCAAATAAGTAAAAAAAAAATTTTTTTTTAATTTAAGTACACATATTGAACAAAAATTTACCTTGAAGTTGCAATTAAAAAATTGATATAAACTTAATATTATTATGTTTTTTTTTAATAGCGTTTTTTCGAATTAATATATACTATAATCAGTTGAATTGCCAAGAAAAATAAACTTCGTAAAAATTAATTAATTTTTAAAAGATTAAAACGATTAAAATTCCATTATTTCAAAATGTTCCGTTACAACATAGATTTTTAATCGTGTTTAATTTTTTTAAATATTAAGTTTTAATATAAACATGACTCTTGTTAGCTATTTTATCGCCAGATTAAAACCAATTTGAAAATATTATTGCACAAATATTAAGCATATTTTAGCCCCCCCCCCTCATATTTTGTTTGTCTCTTTTTACCGAACAAAATATGGAACCCCGTAGGTACCGTATTTGATATTTAATATACAAATGTTTATAATATTATTAATCGTTAAACTGTGTAAATCTTAAAACCTAACAAAATTATAACAAAGATTAATTATTAATTGCAGTTTGAAGAAGATAAACAAAGGTTTTAAAAAATCACTTAGTCGCTTCTGCTTTTCCATAGTTCGTATAGTTAACACAAATCTGACGTCACGGAAACATGCGGTCCATTCTTCACAATCGTTTGGCAGTACCTACGCTTCATGTATCAGATCCAGCCTTCGTGGGGAGGCAAATAAGTAGAAAGAAGAATAAAGGCTGATTATTTTTTAGGAAGCTCGGACCGTGAATTATCCTCCGATGTGGGGGGAGAGATTATCCCAAACGTCGTTATTCGCCAGTCCCGCTGTTCTTACAAGAAGCGATATTACCGATGTGAGACGTTACGGTCGGTGGTGGTGGTGGTGGTGGTGGGGGAGCTCCAAACATGTTTATTACGAAAGTCACGTCGCTCTACAAACATCGAAAACGCGCCGACCCAGACTTCACAGGGACAACCCTCCCAGCCCTTTCCTCACCCCCACTCCCAGATGCTCCGATGAACCCCCTCCCCCACGCCCCTCCTACGGCCCATAAAACAAGAAAGGCAGAAGAAAGGAACAAAATCCCTGAGCGTCTACGCGCAGAAGCAAATATCAGAAAGAAACGAACTGCTTCGGGACAAGATCAAAGTGTAGTATCTGTTCTTCACATGCTGCACTTCAATTTCTTGTTCTCTGTCAGTGAAGGAGGTTATTATTATTATTATTATTATTATTATTATTATTATTATTGGCTCTCAAGGAGCTTTCACACAGGTCATCAGAAATCTCTCCTTGACAATAACCTGTGGTGTTCCTTGGAAGCTGAGTGACAACAAGCCTCCCTGGGTTTCCAGTACTCTTCACCTCTTTCGGTAAATTTCCAAATGAATTTATGTTATCGCAACAGCCGCTTATCATTGATTTCTTGCTGAGAGCGGACATTGGTCTCCACTGGAATTTGAGTGGCAATAAGCCTTCCCAAGGTTTCCAGTTCTTTCCACGTTTTTCGGTAAAATTTGCAAATTAATTTGCGTTATCGCAATAGCCTCTTACCATTGATTTTTCGCTGGCAGCTGCCATTGGTCTCAACTGGAATTTGAATGGCAATAAAGTCTGGTCAGTGCTCTCTCCTCAGTCTTTCCATCCTTCTTGGCCCTTTTCGGCTATTTGGTACCCCTCTTTTGAGGGGGTTGATGGGGCAATGGAAGGGATGGGGAAGGGGATAGCGAACTTCGAGATATGAAGCTTTAATGTTCTTGGTACTATGTAACGCTTCTTCATGTTTTGTCTCTGTAGCAGTTTGTCTGGTTCGCTCATGTGGCTCATGTGTATTAGTTCCGCATGCAAGGATTTTCCTTAATATTTCAGTTGTTTTCATTATTGTATCTTTCAAGCCATTCCTCTGATTCCAATTTCTGCCATTCTTTTTTCAAAGCTTTTTGGAATTGTTCCCAGTGCTCCTATTATTATAGGTATTATCCTGATATTCTTCGTCTTCCATGTCCCTTTCAACTCTCTGGCTAGCTCTGTGTATTTGCTGCGTTTTTCCTTTTCTTTGATATTCACTCTGTGGTCAGCTGGAACAGCAAAGTCTACGATTTGGCAAGACTTTTCTTTCTTCTGAATTATTACAACATCCGGTCTTCTTGCTTGGATGGGTTTATCTGTTTTTATTTCCATGCCCCATAATAACTAGAAACCTCTTCATGCGATATTGCTTTTAAAAAAATTTAGTCCGTAGATTATGGATGTATAGCGACATATTAATGCTTACGTAAAAAAGTATATCTTGTCCTACTTTGGTATTGAGCACTCTTGCATTAATCTCGTCAAAGATTTATTAGTTGAGTTACCCTGGAAATTATAAACCTGCAATTATATATATATATATATATATATATATATATATATATATATATATATATATATATATATATATGCTAGCAGGCCTCCCGGCATTGCTCAGTGATAAACTACGCTTAAATACGATTATTTGATTAATGCAGATTCGTATTTATTATTATACTAGTTTAGGTGCCCGGCGTTGCCCGGGTGTTTGGAGGAGTGTGTTGAGTAAAAAAAAAAGTGGTAGTGGGTAGTCAGGCACGAACCCATGACGCTAAGGCAGAAACGAAAATTTGTACGTCTTACCCCTACTCCATGGCACGAGCGGAAGTTCGAAACGTTAAAATTAGGCAAAGTCATTCCAACCGATACGACGACTTGCAAAAATAGCTCGCAAAAAAATCGACCCCCTCCTTGTAGAAAACTGCACAGTTGAGGGTGAAGGAATGACTGTTTTTGGCTATTTTTTTCGATATTTTACGTCAGAGACGTCGAGCTTCAAAATGATACCGGTCTCGTGAATATCCGTCATCTCTCTCGAAAGTTTTAGGCATACATACATACATAAACACATACATACATGCATACATACACGCATACATTTAAACAGACAGATGATATTTATACCATAGATTAAATTGGATCCAATATATAATAATGATTAAAAAAGTTAAAAAAAAAAAAAAAAATGACTCGTGCACCACCACCGAGAATCGAAACCAAAACGTTTGACGTTAATGTCTGAGCTCTGAATACATGTTTACGTAAAAGCTAAAAATTAAAACATGAACCAACAGCTATTACCTTACGCAAGCATATTCATACTGCCGTCGTTCAAGCTTCATCTGGCAAATTTTATTTTTTTGATTTTCACACTTTTGTACAAATGTTTCCGGGGTAAGACCCAAATATAAAGTTTCGCATGGGGTCGAATACCTTATATATTAAGTTTCACGTATGTAAACCAAAAACTGACAGAAGAGTTTGGTAGGCAACATTTTTTAAACAAATATATATATACGCATGCACAAATATATATATAGGAAATATTTGTGTTTACTATAATCCTTTTTACGCAAATATTATGCAAGTATAAATCATGTAGAATATCTGCATGAATATAATTACACGTAATAGTTAACTAAAGATGATCATCCAATTAGAAAACCGAAAAAAACTAATAGGGAATTAATCAAAATGAATGTCTAAAAGAATATGCAAATTAGCTAGATCTTTTGCAATTCCACGAAATACATATACATACATATATAAGAAGTTGTATTTTCTTTTTAAATAAATAGAAAAAAAGGGGGTTGAAAATGAATATCAATAAACAATAACAACAAAATTATGGGAGTATAGATATACATGCATATATATATGTGTGTGTGTGTGTGTGTGTGTGTGTGTATTTACATTCATATAAGTGAATGCATGTATACACATATATCTATATACATGCATACGCATATAAAAAGACACACCTTTCTTCATCTGCACCATCTTTTAATTCTCTGTACACACACATGCAAACACATACACACATACATGCATGCACACATGCACACACATACATACATAAATACATACACACACATACATACATACATACACACACATACATACATGCATACACACATACACACACATACATACATATCAATAAACAATAACAACAACAAAATTATGGGAGTATAGATATACATGCATATATATATATGTGTGTGTGTGTGTGTGTGTATTTACATTCATATAAGTGAATGCATGTATACACATATATCTATATACATGCATACACATATAAAAAGACACACCTTTCTTCATCTGCACCATCTTTTAATTCTCTGTACACACACACGCAAACACATACATGCATGCACACATGCACACACATACATACATAAATACATGCACACATACATACATACACACACATACATACATGCATACACACATACACACATACATACATACATGCATACACATACATACATACATACATACACATACATACACACACATGCATACATACACACGCATCGTTCTATAACCGCACGTTCTTTTATTCCTCCACAAATCAAGGTCGTTTCAAAAATGTAGTAAACACGTCTATTTCTTTTCTTCCCTTTTCAAACACGTTGTTTACAAACTGCCCCAAATTTCGACACGTCACGGATTTTCGTTCTTTCAAATAATTTAATTGAATCTTGCCATTTTTTTTTTACAAGTCTGGAGAGGAAATTATTTGGCATGTTATTTCCTCTTCTCATAGACGTGATTAATACGTCATTCTAACACTTCCCCAGACAGAGCAATAACAAGTCGATTGATGTTCGCCGCCCGATGCTCGGTCGTTTGTTGTGTCAAACGCGCTTATAGGATCCACTTGTTTGGTAAAGGTAGAATTACTAGTACGGAGTGATCCGAAAAAAATATATATCTATAAAAGTGAAATTGTCTGTGTGTGTGTGTGTGTGCATTTCCCTACCAAACTACTCTGTCAATTTTCAGTCTACAGACTCGAGATTTGACATAAGGGATATTGAGATTTGCGAAAATCTTTATAATCGGTTTTCGGCCAGAAATTTGGCTGTCAAGGGGGTCAAAGTTTATCGATTTGACCTTTGAAAACTCTACCAAACTCCTCCATCAATTTTGAGTTTAAACACTTGAAATTTTAGACGTAGGTAACTTGGACATGGATCTAACATTTTAATTTGATCTGAGCCCCCTAAAAATAAATGTTAAGGGGGTCTAAATGGTGTCAAAGTTTTAAAAAGTTTGACCTCTGCGGTCTCTACCAAATTACTCAGCCAATTTTTGGTCTAAATATTTAAAATTTTACATAAAGTGTATTCAGACGTAGGGCAAACTTTTTAATCTGTTTTTAGCCGAAAATTTGGCTGGCAAGGGGTCAAAGTATAAAAGATTTGACCTTTGCGTTTCCTAGCAAACTATTCAGCCCATTTTGGGTCTAAACATTTGAAATTTTACAAGGGGTCAAAGTTGAAAGACAACGACGAAGATATATCTGAGTGTTTTTCCTCCGACTTTGAGCACGTGCTGTAATGAGGCAAAACGCATTCAAAATTAATCTTTTATTTTTGTCACCATAAACGCTTCGATCTCCACTTGGCATCAATTGATATGAATCTCTCTCGTTTCAAAGAAGCACCCTGCTTCGACAATCTTTTGGGTCTGACCTTCACTCTTGATCTGAGATTGAAGACTCACATCACATATATAAACTCGCTGGAAAAAAATGATTGCGTCGTTTTACCACTCCTACTTCCGGTGCAATCCTCTACCAGCATAAGAGCCAAGTGCATACTAATATGAAGTACTGTTGACATATCTGCGCAGGAGCAGCTCGGAGCACCTATCCTGCCTTGAGAGAATTTAAAACCAGTTTCAAAACCTAGTAGGTGATGCCCTTTTCTCCTTCCTGCAATCTCGTTCCCACAGAAGAGATGCATTTTGCTCTATCATTATTTTCACGGCAAGTGCTCGTCTGAGCTTCAATCTATGACCCTACCATGCGCAAACTTTCACACTAAGCACTTGTCCAGCTATCAACAATTTCCTCCACCCTCTGCCTGTGCCTAAATATAAATAAAAATTCCATGAACAGAGTTTTTTTTCTCCTAGAAATGGCTGTGGAACTCTGTTCCACAGTGCTACTTTCTAGCTGATTACAATATGGTCGTCTTCAAATCCAATATAAAAAAAATTATCACTGTTACTTTCCAAACAATGCCTGCTTCTTGTTCCTTCTGTTTTTTTTCTTCCGTAACTGTTCATTTCATCTGCTATGATATCAACGAAACCCTGCCATCCCGACACCAGTTTAAAAGTATCACGCTACTGCTGCGGAGCCACACATCTATCTCACTTTGCACGTGTTTTTCTTTCTCCTCTCCGACCACACGCTGGCAATAGCCAGCCTTTTCTTTCTTTGACTTTTCACGTCCATTTTCCTTGGCATGAACTTTGCGTCCGTCGACCACGCAATGTTCTTTATTTTTTTTTTCTTGTTGCGCAAACTCGCGTACGCTTCCTAATTTGCATATGTGCCTTTTTTTTGGCTACTGCTGCTAATATCTTCTAAAACCTTGCAACTCCTTCTGATATTATCTCACGCACTCATACGTGCTCTGTTACACCGGTTCAAGGTAGAAATATATGAAACTTGCCAAAAATAAGTGTTGGATAGATTTCGACTCAGAAAACAGCAATTCTTTGCCCTTTGTCAGGAACATTGCTCATTGAATGTGAGCGCTAAGGGGCCAAACAGGTGAAGCGACAGCTACGAGACTGCCGAACGTAAATATACAGCATACACACACAAACACACACACACACACATACACACACACACACACACAAATTCAAGGACACGTGACTGGCGTGCGGTCCGAGGAAAGAGAAACGTATGCCATATTAGATGAACATGTGCAGCCAGAAATCTTTTAAGTGGTGTCGTGGCGGGAAAATAACGGCAATAAATGCCGGCCCGGATTTATTTGTGTTTGTTTGCTTGTTCCTTTTTGACGATCCGGGCGGCGTGGGGAGGGGCGTCCGAGAGAGGTTTGAAATGTGTTGAGCGCGGTTCGAGCGTAAACGGCTATGTTACAATAAAATTTGAATTTAGCTTTTTAAACAATGATTTTAGCTGGACGAGTGATATAAATGTTTTCAAGTGGAGATCATAGATTGAAGCTCAGTCGAGCACTTGTCGCGAAAATCACGTTTGACCAGAGATAGACTCGCATCGTCTCTTCTGTGAGAAAGAAGTTGTAAGAAGTAAACGACACCGCCCACTAGATTTCGAAGCTTGTTTTGAAACCTTATGCAAGTAGAGGATTGGTCAAGAGTAGGCTACCTTTTGGAGTTAGGGTTAGGGTTTTGGAGTGGTAGAATGATTCAACTATTTTTCCAGCGAACTTGGCAACGGATTTGTCTTCCATTTATAATCAGGACGAAGGTCAGGCCTAGAAGCTTGTCAGCGCATGGTGCTTTCTCAAAACGATAACTCTTCATTTCAATTTGCGTCAAGTGAGGAGCAGATCGTTGTTGGTAAAATGATAGAAGCTTAGTTTTCGATGTATTAAAATTAATCAGCCACTTTTTACCCCCATTGCACCACGTGCTTAAGGTCGGATCAGAGATACCCAGAAAGATATTGGGTCGTTGCTGGCTTTTAAACTGTTGCCGTAGATGGTAGTGTCGTTTGCGTAATGTCAACAGAAGACAACTCGGTTCTTTGTTAGTTCCGCCAGGGTTAGTTCCCTTTGATCCGAACAAAAAGTTTATATATTGGGAAAAAAATAAATAATAAAATTGACATTTTTATAAAACAGGAAAGTAAAAGTAATCACAAGGTAGTACACTACCGAGAAACACCGGATATGTACAATATTGGGGGCGGGAACAGCGAGCACAGTTAGAATGCTAGTAGCACCCATACTGTGACGAGGAAATGTACTGAAGTTTGTTTTTGCCAGCGGTCACCATAGAAATAACCACACCCTAGAATAACATTTTGCGTCTTTTCGAGCAAGTAAATAAATAGATATTTACTTTCGATAATGTCTCTCCATATTTTTTTTAGTATTTGAATAGAACATTTTTTTTTTTTTTTTTTAGAAGCGAGCGTAAATATCGGCATTTGGCATTAAGAATTAGAAGAACACATGAAACTATACATAAAGAGTAAAGTTTGCAAACATAAAAGGACGGATCGTATGATAATTGAAAGTTCTAGACATCGACACCACAAAGCGCAATAATTATTAAGCGCATCAATTATAGTTGAAGCACCCCGGAACGAGCATCGATCAAAAGGGCGCATTTTGCTCTGAAACGGGTTTTTCTTTTTAGGTTTTACTTGCGGACGAATCGCGAATAAAACTATACGATTCGAACGTTTTCTTTTAAAAAGGGAGTATACATTTACCAAGGCCCTAAGGCAACTCGAGGATAAGTGTTGATAGGCGTGAGAAAGCACCGTAATGATCGGTAGTGGCGGAAATCAAACAGAATGTAATTATTTAAGTGGACTGCTCGACAAGAACTTGTTTACATTAGATTAAAAATTACTATATTGTAGTCAGCTGGAAAGCAGACTCGCGGTATAGAGTTTCGTAATTCTAGGAAAGAAATTTGGCACACTCGGGTTTTCAGTCTGTGTCGTTAAACACTTAGTCATCGTCACTGTTTTTTTTAGTTTTGTCTTCGTGGATTTTTAAAAAGAGGGGATTATTTACTAGATTTTATTATTAAAAAAAGAGGGGTTTATTTACTAGATTTTATTATTAAAAAAAGAGGGGTTTATTTACTAGATTTTATTATTAAAAAAGAGGGGTTTATTTACTAGATTTTATTATTTTAAAGAAAGGGTTTACTTAAATTTTTATTTTATTTTATTTTGTTTACATAGGAGTCACCATTTATCAAGGGCCGGAAACCACTCGAAGATAAGGGTTATTGAGTGTACAGTAATCAATTGGATAATATCGTAATAATCGTTAGTAATGGAAATTTGGTAGATTGGATTACTTAAGGGGACGGTTCATCAAGAATTTGTTTATGTTGGACTTGAAGACAACCAAGTAGTAGTCAGCTGGGAAAGCAGGAAAACGGAACAGAGTTCCACAGGCGTGCAGTTCTAAGAAAGAAGCATTGTTCATGGAATCTACGTTTTGACTTAGACACAGTCAAAAAGCGGGGAAAGTTATTGACAGTGGTTTCAGCTAGACGTTTGTTTTTCGTGAAAGAATTGAAACAGAAAATAACCATCCTTCATCAGGATTTGTGGAGGACGGTTAGGGTTACAACCGTTACCCTAATCATCCTCCACATCAATAACCATCCTTCATAATAATTACCCTAACCCCAACCCTAAATCTAATCCTAACCATCCTTCAAAATAGTCGGTACTATGGCTGTTATAATATATTCTGTTACGTCATCAGGTCACGTGACTTTTAGTGACAGCAGTCTTCTATTTACGGTTGCCGCTGATGTGTTCACTGCTATGACAAAGTAGGTACGAGGGGCACTCTTAAGACTTGAGCGTCACATGACTACCAATGACTAGTGACAGCTGCAGATGACAGATAATATACATCCATACACACGGTTTATGTGGTACATTATTTTTATTGAAGACGCTACACTACATAAGAGTCAAAAGACGCACTTTATTTTTCTATTCGTCTTATATACGTGTGTGCATGGGTGCGTGCATGTATGTATATATATATATATATATATATATGATTGCAACGTCTTGTCAGACGAGTGTCACTCCCTCAGACATTTAAAATCCATGAGCCCAAATGTCTGAGGGAGTATCTATACAAATATGATGTTACAGAGTCTTAGCTTTGTACGACAGCTAAGTCTCTCTCTCAATTCAATATGTTGAGATCCAGCAACAAGCAAGAGCAAGATAGCCAGCAACAAATTAAACTGCAGGCCAGCTTAATGCGGGTACTGTTCTTCCGCTTTATGGTTTTTCAGATCAGAGATTTGCTTCTCCTAGAAAGGTTGCCTTCACCACGGCTTACGGGAGCCCTCTCTACCCCAATACACATACACACACAAATATACACGGTGCTAGTTGGCCGTTGACCCAGAAAAAGAGTTCATTCGCCCTTTGTAAATATGTAAATATACATACATACATACATATGTGCATGTGTTTGTGTGTGTTTGTGGACAAAGAGACGAAACAATGAATCATATAAATCAAGTGAATGCAGCAAACTGGCCCAAAAGAAATACAAGAACAAACACGACCAAGTAGGAAGGGCACTACACTGGGAATTATGCAAAGAACTAAATCTCGGACGCAAAGACAGGTGGTACAAACCTAAACCGGCAACAGTACTTGAAAACGAGGACCACAAAATCCTATGGGGCATGGACATACAAACTGATAAACCCATCCAAGCAAGAAGACCGGATGTCGTAATAATTATCAAGAAAGAAAACAATCCTGTCAAATCGTAGACTTTGCTGTTCCAGCTGACCACAGGGTGAATATCAAAGAAAAGGAGAAACGGAGCAAATACACAGGGCTAGCCAGAGAGTTGAAAAGGATATGGAAGATGAACAAAATCCAAATAATACCTATAATAGTAGGAGCACTAGGAACAATCCCGAAAAACGTTGAAAAAAGAATGGGAGAAATTGGATTCAGAGGAATGACTGGAAAATACAACGAACAACAATAATAAAAACAGCTGAAATATTAAGTAAAACGCTTGAATGTGGAGACTAACACACACGAACCACAAGCGCAGACCAGACAAACTGCTACAGAGACAAAACATAATGCGCTACACGGAACCAAGAACATTGAAGCTGCATACCTATAAGTTCTCTTACCCCCCCATTACCACATCACTGTCCTACTCCCCCACAAAATAAGACAGACCGAATAACCAAGTAGTCAAGGAGGAAGGGAGGACCGGAGAGTTAACACTGATCAGACCTCCACTGTATAAGTGCAAAGAGAACTGGGACCTTGGGGAGGCTTATTGCCACTCAAATTCCAGTAAAGACCAATGACCACTGCCAAGTAGTCAAGGGGGAAGGAAAAACCAAGGAGTGAGCACTGACCAGACCTCCACTATATAAGTGCAAAGAGAACTGGGACCTTGAGGCCGCTTATTACCACTCAAATTCCAGTAAAGACCAATGGACACTGCCAACGAGGAATCAATGGTAAGCAGCTGTTACGGTAATGCAAATTTATTTGCACACGTTTTGGAAAGAGGAGGAGAGTGCTGGGAAATCTGGAGAGACTTGTTGTCACTCAGCTTCCAGGAACATCACAGGCTGTATTCAATGAGATCTTTGATGACCTATGTGAAAGCTCCTTGTGAGCCAATAATAATAATAATAATAATAATAATAATAATAACAACCATAAATGGATGCCACACTAAATAATTAAGGAGAGTTAATGAGGATGGAAAAACCAAGGAGTGAAAGCACTAGCCAGACCTCCACTGGTTGAGTGCAAAGATGACTAATACCTTGGGCGGGGGGGGGGGCTTATTACCACAAGAATTCCAGCGAACACCAATGGTCGCTGCCAATGAGCAATCAATGGTAAGCGATTGTTTCGATAACGCAAATTCTTTTACAAAGCTTCTCGAAAGAGTTGGAAAGTACTGGAACTCTGGGGGGGGGGGGCTTGTTGTTTCTCAGACTCCAGGGAACACCACAAGTTGTTTTCATAAAGAAACCATTTATGATGGCCGGTGTTATTACTCCTAGTGAGTATTAATAGTGTCCTGGTAAGTGCATGCTGTGTGGTGTAACTCTTGATCAGTATCACACGTTCTTAGTGCGTGTTCTACACTTGCTCAAAAAGAGTAAAAACGTGGCCATGAAAAAATATGTGCAAATCTGCATTTGTGCCAAAAGTTTAGAATCCAAGTGAGGAACAAATGGTTCCAATATCATTTGTAAAAATATTTATCGTTATTTCATTATAAAAACTTGGGCATTGTTTGATTTTATTTTTAAAATTATTCATCTTCGATTTTATTTTTAAAATTATTTATCGTTCGATTTTATTTTTAAAATTATTCATCGTTCGATTTTATTTTATTGTTGAATTTAATATTTGAAACTTATTTATCGTTCGATTTCATTTTAAAAATAATTCATTGTCCAATTAAATTTTGAAAACTTATTTATCGTTCGATTTAATTTTTAAAATAATTCATCGTCCAAGTAAATTTTGAAAACTTATTTATCGTTCGATTTCATTTTAAAATTATTTATAATTTAACTTCACGTTTAAAACTTATTTACTGTTCAATTTAATATTTTATCTCATTGTCCAGAAAACATTTACATTGCAATAGATTTGTAAGAGCAATAGACTTCCTAGGTAAAAATTGGAATAAACACCGAAAAAAAAAAAAAACAAGATACGAAACTTTTTTCCTGGGATGGATTAGAACAGAGATTAAACGCGAAATCCAACTAAATTACTTGAATTTGAGAAAAAAACAAAAAACAAAAAAAAACACAAAAAATAATAAATTAAATTACTAAACTAAAGGCCTCATTAATTCAGAATCAGCCCGGTTTAAGGATAGTTCAAGTTTAACAATATTCACCGTAATTTAAAACATAAATACGAAAATAGGGGCTCCCAAAAACTCATAAACACAGGCAGAAGATTTATCAAAACATGATAAGACGAATCACACTGCGGGATACCGTTAATAACGTCTGACGAGATGCCAACCTGGAAAAATTTTGAACAATATAAAGTTTAGAATTGTCTAGTTGGTGTCGAAACAATTGTAACGTTCGAAGAAAATACACATATTGTGTAATCTTTTTTATCTTGTTGTTTTGGTTTTTGCAAGTACACACACACACACACACACACACACACACGCATATATATATATATATATATATATATATATATATATATATATATATATATACTCGCTGAATGGTGGATTGAACCAACCATTCAGCGAGCATATAAAAATACCTAGGGAATTCTATAAAATAATATATATATATATATATATATATATATATATATATATATATATATATAATACTAATGTAGTAATCTAGTGATGCTGCCAAGGATTGAATGATGATCAACAAATGTTTTTACTCTCCCATATTTTTATTGTGATCGAAATCGATGAAATAGCCCATTTTTCAATCAAATCGATTGATTGCCTGCTCTAATTGGGGACCCCTCGTGAGGAAGCTTCACATGCCTCTCGTAGTGATTTAGTTCACACTATAATTTAGTCTACATTGCACTGTAGAGAACCTACTGTCAATTTTATAAAATTATATTTATATATATATATATATATTGGCTTGCATTAAAGTTTAAAATGCAAATATCAAGTATAATGCTTCCATTGTGCTCAAAGCAAAAACGTTTATTTCGCACGCGTCCTTGTTGCATCAACGAACCTACTATCGATTTTACATACCTGGACTTACTGCTTGTGTGGTGATAATGGCTTGGGTTTTAGTTTAAAATAAAAAGGCAAGTATCATTGTGAAATTCTGCTTTAAACACACAAAAAAACATCTATTTCCAAGGCGCCCCTGTTATATAAAAGAACCTAATATCAATTTTCTATGCTGGGCCTTTTGGCTTGTGTGGTAATAAAAGTTGTGATGTTAGGCTGTGTACGATATTAACTTTGGTCAAAATCGTATTTTCCTTTTCATTTCGGTTATCGATCATCGGTACTATTCGATGACATTCCGACACGAAACCTATCTAACAACACTGCCAAATACATAAAGTACCTTCGTGTGAAATTTCATAAAAGATGACCAAGACATTTTCAGTCAATAGGGAACGAACTCACAGACACACAGACAAAGTTTGTATATATATATATATATATATATATATATATATATATATATATATATATATATATATATATATCAAGGTTATTTATTGTTTACCTGGTCTCGTGTTCAACCGTTTTGTACCAAACTGCACTGTCATAGCTCTCAAACAAGACATTTTACACATTACGCACGGTGTTTTAAACAAACAAATATATATATATATATATATATATATATATATATATATATATATATATATATATATATATGACAAATTCAGAGGAGCATTCTGTAATTAAAGGAGACATTGCCACAAGAAGTAGCGTGAAATTAATTTGTGTATATGACTGAAACACTTCCGTATTAAATTAATAAAGATTATATATATATATATATATATATATATATATATATATATATATATATGCGCGTGTGTCTTATATACAGTATGAATACTATATACAGTATGTATCTTGTATACATACATATATATACATACATACATACAAATATATATATATATATATTATTTTGCGAAACCATCTGGCGTACACATTTCTGATTATGGACGCTCATAGCCTTGTATAGCTTAAGGAAATACCATGTCTGAATTAAATACTAACAGGTACAATCAATTTAGTTTAAAAAAAAATTCTTACGACATACTTTATGCATAAATCAACGTAAATCCACTCACACATACGCAAGTACACACACGCGCCCGCGCACACACACATATAAATATATATATATATATATATATATATATTTATATGCACACATATTTATAGTTATAGCGATAAAGAACAAGACGCAGAAAAAAGTAACATCAATAGAAGTTAATGTCACGAGTGATGCTAAGTTTAAAAAAAAAAGCTAAGACGGAAAAATAACGAAATACCAACATTTTATGAAAAGAAACTGCAATCTTGGGAAGATCATACCAGTAACCATAGGCACAACTGAACTCATGAAAAAGAATTTCAAAAACTACCTGGCAAATATACTCAGTGAACCAAGTGCAAGAGAGATACAAACAATTGCAATAAAAAGGGACAGTTAGAATCTTTAAAATGTATCTCGGATGGAATGTCTAAGATAGCGAGTAAACGTCCGGCAACCGGTAATATGTCCCCATCCCCAGCTAGAACAAATAAGGAAAAAATTGTTAAAACAAAAACAAAAAAAACACAAAATAATACTCGGGGAAAAACATGCACGTATACACACATATACATAAGTAAGGTATATATGTGCTCGTACATATATGTATTTAGGATATATATATATATATATATATATATATATATATATATATATATATATATATATATATATATATATATATATTAATGGTCTGGAAAGGCGACAAGGGAGAAAACCGAAGTAGCAAAACTGAAGCTGGCTTGCCAGGACACTATATATACAATTATAGGCAAATTTTGGACATATTTTACTGGTTTGAAAATGTAGGTTCTTTATTGAATTATGCTAACAGCATATATATATATATATATATATATATATATATATATATTGAGAGAGCCTAAAAATTAGATAAATTATCTAAAAGGGGACTTATCGAGATAATGCAAAGTAGACCTTTATGCCACACTCTATCAGAAGCCTTTGATATGTCAAGAGCTATTGCTCTAGAGACAAAGCTTCCGTTCAGCGATTCACTAATCCTGTGCGACATAACAGTTAGTACATCAGCTGTACATCTCGCTGAACGGAAACCATACTGCATGTCACTGAGCAGGTTATTTTTGCTGAGGTAGTTGACAATTCCCTGTTCATCATAAATTTCAGCAATTTACTCATGACGCACAGGAGACTGATTGGTCTGTAGTGAGAGGGAGAGGCAGACTGATGAAGTTTTCCAAGATGTTAGAAAGATTTCTCTTTAAGACAACGTTTAAATAGCCTTTTTAAGTATAGAAGTTAGTTCCAGCTAAAGCTCTCTGAGCGCTATGACTGGAATACCGTCGGGGCCAGTTGCTTTACTAGAATCAAGGTTTTTGATAAGGTTGGTAATATATATATATATTTGTATGTCGCTTAGTGTTTTCAGTCACAGAATTGAATGCAGGGATTTGGCGGTCCTGATCGAAAAGGGTAGAATTTGCTGCAAAGTTCTTGCTACTCTGAAGCATAGGGAAAATTATGATCTTCTCTGGAGATGTCCGTACCACATGGAAAGCCATCTTTAATGTAGGTACATATTCCATACTCATGACGAGTTTGGGGTCATATTTTGATATCAAATTTGAATAGCCGGTAATCGGGAACGCATCTAGGGAAACGGTTGGTCCAATGCCAGTTTTGCACAGGAACCATAAGCCTGGTTTTGTCTCCTGGAATTGGATTTCAACCTGTGGAAGTTTTGAACGTAGACTCCTGATATTAGAGATGTGGTAGTGAGGGTTTACCTTAGGGGTTGGAGGTTTTGGTTTTATCTTGCTTTGTTTTTTTGAGATTTTTCATTTTTTGAGGATTGAGAGACGTGGAGAAGGTCAGCAGTTGTTTGGAGAAGAGTAGAGAGAGAGAGAGAGAGAGAGAGAGAGAGAGAGAGAGAGAGAGAGAGAGAGAAGGAACGAAGAATGATTTTTGCAACCATAAGATAAAACCGTAACAATTACCCACTAATATGGCATCGAGGGGCCCCACCAGAAATTACTGAATGGTTCAGAATCCATTCACCAAATAGCAATACAGCAGTCCCAGTAATTCGCACCTGGTGATAGAACAGCATCCTTATTAATGACATTGCCACAAGGATAAAGATAGGAAGAGAATATATCGATATCTCAAGCGGCTGCTCAGAAAAAAGACTGCTGGCTCAGAGTACAGCTATTATCTCCTCCTCTTTTCAGAATCATCACTCATCGTAAATGAAGATTGACAAAATAGAAGAGAGAGAGAGAGAGAGAGAGAGAGAGAGAGAGAGAGAGTTACGAAGCTGCCGAAAACGCACCCACAACGCGCTTTCTCAAAGGTCAAATCGTTGGACTTTGACCCCTTAATCGCCAAATTTCTGGCCAAAAACCGATCACGTCGATTTTCCCAAATCTCAGTACCCTGTATATCAAATTTAGAGTCTGTAGACTAAAAATTGGCAGAGTTATTGCGTAGGGAACTGTACACACACAGACACACACACACAGACACTTTCACTTTTATAAATATACGAGCGAAGGGAAAACACCAGAAAACTTGCCACAGTTCACACCATATATAAAGTGCCTGTCGAAAAAATAAATGCAGTTTCGTACGCTTTTTGATAAGAGATTTGACTTTATCACACACACACACACGCACACATACACACACACACAAATACATTAGAATAGCACTTTATTGTTTTTGTTTTCGCGTAATAACAATGAATTAACTTTTTTGCTTTGTGCTGGATACTTATTGCACCCACTGTATATGTTCTATTAATAGTTATCCTCCAAGGAAAAGAATTAACGAAGATTTTTTATTATTATTTTATTAGTGCAGTACTGCAGTATTATCATCATCTTTCTTAGATGAGTTTCATGACGATTTGGCCAGCTATTCCTTCGGCCTTCTTCAGATGGTAAAGAAATAATGAATAATATTTAAAGATTTTTTTTTATTATAGCCCTGTTCTTTTTTTTCTATTGTTTTTTTAATTGTTTTTTTTTTAGATATGCATCACCACTTATCAAGACCAAGAGGCCACTCGAGGTTAAGAGTTAAAGAGTGTACAGTAGTCAATTGGACAATATAGTTCGTTAGTAATCGAAATTCAGTAAATTTGTTAACTTATATGGAACGGCTCATCAAAAACTTGTTTACGTTAGACATGAAGACAACAACAATGTAGTCAGCTTGAAAGCAGGAAAACGGAAGACAATTCCATAGGCGTGCAGTTCTAAGAAAGAAGCTTTGCTCATGTTTAAATTTTTTGATGGATTATTTATGTATATATTAGTAATGGGACGATACCAATATTTTTTCTATACAATTTTCTCGATACAATTACCGATTCCGATATCGGTTCTTTATAAATCTCTAAACATTTAACTAAAGAGTCGTTGTTTCCTCCCGATTATCGTAAAAAAGCACATGTTAAATGTGCAGGTATTTTCCTTGTGGGGAATGATCTATTGATTCTAGTTTTGTGTGTAATTTAACATCAATAAATATTTTATTTTTATTTTTATTATTAGCACAAGCGATTGGATAATTTTGTTTTAAACAAAATTAAAAAAAAACAAAACAGTGGTCAGTAGATAGGTAGAGCAAGGTAGTAAGTTATAAATATTATAACTATTATATATATATATATATATTCTGTGTAGCTTAATTGCGATATATATTTTTATAACTTACTATATATATAATATTAATTGGCATATATATTTTTATAATTTTACATATATATATATGCATATATATAATTTATATATATATAATTTATATATATATATGTACATATATATATATATATATATATATATATATAATATAAAGCTGAATCCACAGAATATTGTGATAAGTGTTTCAGCGTGAACAGGTATGGTATAATAAATTATGGGGTTTATCTATTTTATTTTTACTTTCATCATATTTTGCTTTGGTTTTGATACCCCTAAATTCGAAGCTATCACTTTACAACCCTTCCTTTTCATAACCTATCATACTTTCATAAATCAGAGTCCATTTACTTTAGGCTGTTTTTGAACCCAATCAACGACAGATACTTTTGCTAGTATATATATATATATATATATATATATATATATATATATATATATATATATATATATATATGTATAAAATAAAAATTACAATTAAGTTTACCAAAATGATCCAAGATGGCAAAATTAAAGTATATTATATATTATATATGTATATTATATATATATATATATATATATTTATATATATATACATATTATATATATTATATATATATGCATTCATATATATATATACATATTATAAATATTATATATATATGCATTCATATATATATATTATATACATATATGCATTCATATATATATATATTATATATATGCATTCATATATATATATATATTATATATATATGCATTCATATATATATATTATATATATATGCATTCATATATTATATATATTATATATATATGCATTCATATATATATATTATATATATATGCATTCATATATATATATTATATATATATGCATTCATATATATATATTATATATATGCATTCATATATATATATATTATATATATATGCATTCATATATATATATTATATATATATGCATTCATATATATATTATATATATATGCATTCATATATATATATATTATATATATATGCATTCATATATATATTATATATATATTATATATATGCATTCATATATATATATATATATATATATATATATGCATTCATATATATATATATTATATATGCATTCATATATATATATATATTATATATGCATTCATATATATATATATTATATATGCATTCATATATATATATATATATATTATATATATATGCATTCGTATATATATATATATATATATATATATATATATATATATATATATATATATATATGAAAGCAAAATAGGTGGGGTTTGAGGCGTGGTGGGTGGGGTTGTTGTTGCTTTGGAGTCATTTTTCAGTTTTATTATATATATATGAATGCATATATATATATATATATATATATATATGAATGCATATATATATAATATATATATGAATGCATATATATATATATGAATGCATATATATATATATATGAATGCATGTATATATAATATTTATATATATATATGAATGCATGTATATATAATATATATATGAATGCATGTATATACATATATATTATATATACATGCATTCATATATATATATGCATTCATATATATATATATGCATTCATATATATATTATATATATATGCATTCATATATATATATGCATTCATATATATATGTATATATATATATATATATATATATATATATATATATATATATATATATATATATATATATGTGAAAGCAAAATAGGTGGGGTTTGAGGCGTGGTGGGTTGGGTGGTTGTTGCTTTGGAGTCATTTTTCAGTTTTATTTAATCTGTATGATTCCAGGATTTTATTTATGAAACCTCGGATTCATTTCCACTCAAAAATTAAATAAATAAATAAAAATTTTAAAAAGTAAAAAAAATCATAAAAAACAATAACACATGCAAAAAAAAAAATATAACTTTTAATTAAAAAAGCAAAACAAACCAGAAAATAATATTTAATTTTTTTTTCAATAAATAAACAAATCTTAAATTTGGTCGCGCCGTCAGTGAGAGAAAGTCTCGATTTATATCTGAGAGCATAACAAAAGCTTCACATTCCTCAGATTTCTATACTGGCTCATATAACAGCCGTTTCGGTCAACGAGGGTACAGTATGTTAAGTGGTCTCACAGCCAATTGATGAAGATGTGAAAAATATATATTTGAAATATAGGTTTGTTTTTTGTTGTAGAGAAACAAACAAAAAAAATCTCACAGTCTCAGTTTTAGACATTCGTTTTTCAAACGAGCTACAACTACTTCGCCTTTTGGCCAAGATCAAAATGTAGTATCTGTTGTTTAGATGCGGCACTTCCATTTCTCGTTCTCTTTCAGTAGAGGAGAAATTCTTCACGATTGAGACAATTTTTATTTTTGTACCTTTTCTCCATGTTAAAAAAAACGACCCTGGTGTGTAACTCTGTCCCGTGGGGAGGCATAGTAAATAGATACAGCTATTTTGCAAAAGAATAACGTCAAAATCTAAAAAAAAAATAATAATGACGTCATAATTAATATAACGATGACGTCATAATTAAAATCTAATGACGACGTGATAATTTCTCATCTTCCTATTTACTTGCCTCCAGACAAGGGCAGAGTTAGACACAAGGTCGGTTTTTAATTTACGGGAAAATCTAGCTCCCCAAAAAGGGGCACACTGGATAGGAACAAAAATTTAAAAAAAAATGCCTCAGTCTAGAAGGACCCCTTCCCCTCCAATGATTGAGGACAGAAAATGTTCGGATTTTTAAAGATTAGGATATATCATTTGTAATTTAGGGATTTGTAGAATCAGTACAGCAGAATTAGCAGAGAGATGGCGGTAGCTCAGTGGTTAACAATACAAAGCTAAGTGCTGTGTGCTAAGTTCGAGCTCACATGAACACTATCACTCAAGGACGTTGGCGACCTTCACGGGGTCACTCCCGTAAGTACCCGATGTCCTCCTAGAAGTACCCGATGTCCTCGAGGATAAGAGTTAATGAATATAAGGTGGCAGTATAGTTATCGTTAATCGTGTAGATCAGATAGAATTTGGATTATTCAAGGTGAGGACTCAACAAGGACTTGTTTACATTGAACTTGAAGGATACCACATTGTAGTCGGCCTGGAAACAGGCCAGTGGCACAGTGTTCCACAGGTGGGCTGTTCTAGGAAACAAGCCTTGTTTATGGAATTTGCGTTTAGATTTAGGCACAGATAGAGGAAATTGTTGATAGTGGTTGTAGCAAGTCGAGCTCCGGTTTCCAAAATTCTCAGCATGATTAAATAAATAAAAAAAGCTACAAAACCTTTTTTTTATTAAATCGACAATTTACGAAATGTTTTCTTTCTTATGTTATTTATTTTTAAATAGATATATACATTGTAGTTTTTTACACTTCTGGCAATAGCCAAACGAATATCTATAATATAAATCCCACCTGTCTGTTTAAATGTATGTATGTATGCATGTATGTATGTATAGCTGCCTAAAATTTCGACAGATATGACGGATTTTCACGAGATTGGTATCATTTTGAAGCCTAACCCTTCGGATGACAAATATCGAAAATTTGACCCCAAAGCAGTAATTCCTTTACCCTATACTAAGCACTTTTCTACAGGGAGAAGGTCGCCTTTTTTCACCGATATTTTCGAAAGTCATCGCCTCTTTAGGGTTGTCTAGCTTTAATTTAAACATACGTCACTTCCGGTTTGGCGATGGGCATAACAGCAAACACGTCACTTTTTTTTCACGTTCTTTTCCTCTTTCGCAGAACGGGTTCGAGCCTGCCTGCTTACTACCACTTTTTTCTCAACACACACCTCCAAACACCTGGTCAACGCCGGGAACCCAGAGTAGTAAATAAATGAATAACACGGAAAATATTTTTAAAAATTGGTTATGTTACTATGGAAACGATATGTAAACAATGATATCGATATTTCAGACGTTAACAGTTTTAAATAAACAGAAATTCTCTTTCAAAATAAACAATATAAACATAACTCTAAAAAAAAATAAGCGGTCCTGGATATGACCTTGAACTATCTCCGATGGTGAGGCCCCATCTTGCGGGTTTTGGGGAGTGTGGAGCCACCCTTTAATTGCCATTGCTCCCAAGTCCACTCTCACCCGGAGTGGTTGTACCTGTTAGTGATCTAACTTTGGGTTAAATAGAAACAGACTTGAAAAAAAAAAAAAAATTCTATTAAAAAAAATTTCTTCAAAATCACTGGATTCAGCATTAAATAACCTGAAAAGGGTTGATATGCCGTAAAGCAGAAACAATCAACTAACCAACAAACATAATAAACATTTTTATCTATTTAAAACAATATATACAGAACTTTTAAAAAATTTTTAAAAATATAAATAGAACTTTTTTTATACTTTTAAACAATATAAACTTATTTTTTATTTCTATTTTAAACAATATAAACAGAGTTTTTATTAACAAATATTGTTCACGAATGCTTTTGATCATACGAGGGAAAGACTTCCATCATATGCGTTCTAAAAGTTTCTATTTCCAACTTTTCTCAAGTTTCTTTTACAATGGGACCGTAAAACTTCTATGGTTTGAGTGTGTATCAAAGGCTCAATCAGGTCAACAAAATTTTCTTCATGAATAAGTTCGCCATGTTGATGTTTTCTATGGTCGAATTGGTCTTTTATAGGCCACCCACTCATCCGATAAAATTCGTGTCTCTGGTAGGATCCATGAATTAATTATCGGAACCGTCGAACGTGGCTCGAACCCGTGTAATAAAACCAGAGTTGGCAACAGGGATCGGGACACTACTTATTTGCGGAGAATTTAAATGCGATATTCGTTTTTAGTATACCCGAAAACCTTCAAAGGTCGTCATTTTCTAAGGAAAATGTTAAGATCGAAACCAAGTAAAAATTTACCGAAGTTTTATTTAGACACTCTTTATTTGACCTTTTATTAAAAAAATTATAAGCTTTATAAAAAAATGTTAAGCTTTATAATAAAATTATAAGCTTATAATAAAATTATAAGCTTTATAATAAAATTATAAGCGATATAATAAAAATATGTTCATGAACTTTTTATTTTTTTAATCAAACATTAGAAATGTGTGCAATTCTTTTTCTTTTCTTTTTTAAATCAAACATGAAAATATATTTATTTATTACGGTTTTTTTTTCCAACGATATTTTGTTTAAAAAATATTTATAACATTTTTAATTTTTAAAATATTTTTATTAACTGTTTATTTTTTTTCGTTTGTTAAAGTAAGCATTTCATAAACGTATTATTGACGAAGAACAGTTCATAAATATTTTTAATAACAGTTTTATTTTATGTTGGATGTGACAACCAACATTACCAACACTTCTGATGTTTGATTAAAAAAGTGCCTAAACATATTTTTGTTATTAAAGCTTATAATTTTTTTTTTTAAGTTAAAAAAAAATAAATGTTTGAATAAAACTTCTATTTTTATACTTGCTTTAAAAAAATCTACATTATATGAAGTGTTGGTCATCCGTACCTTAAAATTTGTCTAACGTCACTTCCGCCTTATGGCTTTCTAAACAAAGAAGTGCGCATCTTTACGAAAGCCGTCATACTTTTAGAGTAATGTGGTATTGTAATAACTAATCTACATTAATTTCTAAATGTGTATCGAACGGGAACCATAATACTTAGTTCGCTGTACCTTTTTCATAATAAAAAAATTGTCAATTAATAATTTTTATTATGAAATGTTGAAACGATTCAGAGAAATCTATCTATATTTTTAAAATTTAATATATTTTTACACGAATTTTCTGTTATGTATAAAAAAAAAACAGATATATATTATTGATCCATTTAAGTAATTGTTCTTTCCGTCACGAGTACTACGTTTATACAGTAATTCTGTATACTCACTATTCCATAGCTTGCTATAACATATACTGACCCAACGGGTCACAGGTAGTCTAGTAAATATATATACACTGATGAAGACTAAAGGATTGGTCGAAAATTATGTACTTGTAAAAAAAAAAGTTTTTTTTTTATATAATATTATTTTGTATTCCTGCACGTCACAAATTGAAAACGAATAATGAAAAGTTATAAGCTTTTATACTTTCCGTATTCTTTTTCATACATTTTCATATATATATATATATATATATATATATATATATATATATATATATATATATATATATATATATATATATATATACTAGCAAAAGTACCCGTCGTTGATTGGGTTCAAAAACAGCCTAAAGAAAATGGACTCTGATTTATGAAATTATGATAGGTTATGAAAAGGAAGGATTGTAAATTTGGGTTGAATTTGGGGGTATCAAAACCAAAGCAAAATATGATGAAAGTAAAAATAAAATAGATAAACCCCGTAATTTATTATACCATACCTGTTCACACTAAAACACTTATCACAATATTCTGTGGATCTATATTAAAAAACCTTGTTAAATTTTGTGACATATTTCCATTCTATGGAGGTCAGATACGAACGAACACCCCCATAATTGTATTATACCATATTTCTTCAAACTGAAACATAATTATCAAAATATACTTACGCAAATAGATATGAAAAGTCTTTATTAAAGTTTGTGCCTATTTCCATTCTATGGAGGCCAGGCGCGAACGAAGACCCCACAATTTTATTATACCATCCCTATTTAAGTTAAAACATACTTATAAAAATATTCTCATGTACATCTATATCAAAAACACTTGTAAACGTTTTTTTTTTTAATTTTTAATTTTTTTATTTGCATACTTTGTAGACCAGGCGCGAACGCAGACCCCACAATTTTAATGAACCACCGTTCTGCCAGATCAAACATACCCATTCCTGTGTCTCGATATATCTTCTATCATTATATGTGATCAGTTTTTTAAAATAGTCAACCATGTAGGAGCCAATTCGTGACCAGACACACACACACACACACACACACACACACATTCAGCTTTATATATATATATATATATATATATATATATATATATATATATATATATATATATATACTCATCAGAGTGGCTGAATCTAGCAAGATTAAAAATCGGGACCCCATGGTATGAAACTTAAACTCCTACAACTGGACCACGTCGCACGACTGTTTGGAAATAACGCGATTTACATAGATGTTATTTATTTGTTTTTGTTTTTGCGATACGTTTTGAATGAACAATTTATTTATAAGTGCATGTTTACCTAAATACGAGTTGAGAATAGTTTTCGCTTTTACCAATTTGCTACGACGCATCAGAATGGCTGAATCTCTCTCTCTCTCTCTCTCTCTCTCTCTCTCTCTCTCTCTCTCTCTCTCTCTATATATATATATATATATATATATATATATATATATATATATATATATATATATATATCCTGGCTTGAGGTAGTTGCTTGTCTAGCCGCACTGGCTTGAGGTAGTTGCTTGTCTAGCTGCACTGATGAGCTGTGAAACAGCGAAACAGTACTGTATGTGAATGACTATATCTATCTTTCTATCTATCTATCTATCTATCTAAATATATATATATATATATACCTATATA
>NC_136512.1:72244811-72254811 GCF_053919585.1 Euprymna scolopes
CCGAAACTGCTTTGTGGTAGTACCGTCTTAGACACCAAAACTGATTCGTAGTAGTACCGTCTTAGCCACCGAAACTGCTTCGTGGTAGTACCCCGTTATAGCCACCGAACATGCTTCATAGTAGTACTGTCTTAGCCACCAAACTGCTTCATGGTAGTACCGTCTTAGCCACCAAAACTGTTTCGTGGTAGTACCATCTAAGCCACCAAACTGCTTCGTGGTAGTACCGTCTTAGCCATCAAAACTGTTTCGTGGTAGTACCATCTTAGCCACCGAAACTGTTTTGTGGTAGGACTGTCTTAGCCACCAAAACTATTTTGTGGTAGTACTGTCTTAGCCACCAAACTACTTCGTGGTAGTACCGTCTTAACCACTAAACTGCTTCGTGGTAATACCGCCTTAGCCACCGAAACTGCTTCGTGGTCTTAGCCACTGAAACTGCTTCGTGGTAGTACCGTCTTAGCCACCGAAACTGTTTCGTGGTAGTACTGTCTTAGCCACGAAAACTGTTTCATGGTAGTACCGTCTTAGCCACCAACACTGTTTCGTGGTAGTACTGTCTTAGCCACCGAAACTGTTTCGTGGTAGTATTGTCTTAGCCACCGAAACTGTTTCATGGTAGTACCATCTAAGCCACCAAAACCGTTTCGTGACGGTACTGTCTTAGCCACAAAAACTGTTTTGTAGTAGTACCGTCTTAGCCACCGAAATTGTTTGGTGGTAGTACTGTCTTAGCCACGAAAGCTGTTTCGTGGTAGTACCGTCTTAGCCACCGAACATGCTTCATGGTGGTACCGTCTTAGCCACCGAAACTGTTTCATGGTAGTACTGTCTTGGTCACGAAAACTGTTTCGTCGTAGTACCGTCTTAGTCACCGAAAATATTTAAGTAGTGATATCAAAAGTTTTAAAAAAATATGTGTGTGTGTGTGCATTTAGAGAGAGATAGAGATAGATAAAGAGAGATAGAGAGAGAAAGAGACTTTCTATTAAATAGTTCTTTCCAATCAGTGATATTAGTTTAATTTAAATTGAAAATTAACGAACATGTTTTTATGCAATGTTATAGTTACTTATTTTTTTCGTAACTAAATAATTTTTATCATTATATACATATATGTATATAGTTAGTTATAAAAATGTATACACCAATTAAGCTACACAGAATATTCCGTGTTTCATTCTCGTGAGAATTGGTCAGGCTTATGCTTGAGAATAAAACGCGGAATATTCTGTGTAGTTTAATTGCCATATATATGTTTTTATAACTTACTACCTAGATCTTCCTATGTATTAAGCACTGTTGAAGTGAATACTGAAAATTTACGCATAAAATTATATTTTCGCATATTAATTTATGTGGTTAAATGAAGTATATATATATATATATATATATATATATATATATATATATATATATATATATATATATATACTTGTTTATTGTTATATAAACATGCTCACATCCCGCTGCTAAAAACAGCCACTTGTTTCAATCAAACAACAGATATCATCAGGCAGCGACTTGACTATTCAAATGTTAATCTTATTATTCATTGAACATTTAAATAGTCAAGTCGCTGCCTGATGATGTCTGTTGTTTGATTGAAACAAGTGGCTATTTGTAGCAGCGGGATGTGAGCATGTTTATATAACAATAAACAAGTATTATCAGCTCTTTTTATTGAGCACTATCTAACAACCTCGTTGAATTCACTAGTCCATTACTTTTGAATAAAAAAACCCGAGTATATATATATATATATATATATATATACAGGGAGAGAGAGAGAAAGAGAGATCATAATGTTTTTGTCGAAAAATGTGGAACAAACAGGCCAACAATATAGATCATGATGTTATAACCATAAAATCACTCTCGCCGTGTAGACATTCATATAAATGTAAATTTCAACTGTATTTCTCACTGTGAACGTTAGCCGTGTGGTTTGTTCCTAATTGAGTCAGAGATGGCCTGGTGGCCGGGTTTGAATCTCCCGACCCGGCTATGATCGTAAGTCCCTGCACTGATGATATCCGAAAGGATGACACACAAGCGTCTATAGATATTAAAAGTAACTATAGTAATAATTACACACAAACACACACACACACACACACACACACGCATATATATATATATATATATATATATATATATATATATATATATATATAGGAAGTTTATTACTGTGAGTCCAGAATGAGCTTACAAATTGTTTCAGCTAGAGGAAAATCCTCAAAGAGGAAAAATCCAACTAGCATCGTCAGAATTCATAGAATTTGTAAACTCATTCTGGACTCACAGTAATAAACTTCCTATATACTGGTCTGACTACACATTGAGCACTCTAGTCCGTTTTTTTCACCACTGGTATATATATATATATATATATATATATATATATATATATATATATATATATATATATTTGTTTACCGTGTTTTGGGAAAGAATATATATGGGATATATATATATATATATATATATATATATATATATATATATATATATATATATATATATATATATATATATATAATGTCTACCGTTTTGGGGGAAAGAATTCCAACAAAGTTATATAGTTTAATAAAAATGAACATAATTCAAAACAATAAATGCGGTCCTGCTTTTCCTTAAACAGAAACAACATGGCTGACGAGAGCCTAACCTTACTTACCTTTTACCATTAACTAGTCGCCCTTATGTTAGGCTTGAAACCGACGGTACCAATGTTTTTCTGACCTTCTGTACATTTAAATATATATATACACACAATATCATACATTAGACTAAATAAACAATATTATATATTATAATACATATAGACACAATCTTTTTTATATTATACTATATTAACAATGCTATATAAACAATATGATATATTAATCTATATATACAATTTTTTATATTATATATTGTACTATATAAACACTATTTTATATTATGCCATACAAGCAGTATAATATATTATATATTGAACTATATATACAATAATGTATTATATTTGATATATTATCTAATATATAAAAGCTATATGTGTGGCTGTCTGTCTGGCATCATATTTTCAAATTCTATCCCCACTGAGTCGTATAGCGGCACTAGTGGCCTCAAATGACTGGATATTTTGCGGACCGTTCTTTCATGGGTCTTTAACCAGTTCTAATAGTTCTGAAGGTGTCAAAAACGGAGTCAAAAATGAAAAAATCGTTATAAATTTTGTACAATCATCTTTATTTTTAATTTTTAATCAGTTTACATGCGGGTAACGTTGGTACATCTGATATTCATGCCCGTGAAAAACACCTAACGGAACGCTGTTGGAAAAAAAAAAAAAAAAAAAAAAGGACAGTTTTTATATCAACTACTTGAAAAAGGTTTCTTGGAAATCGGAAGTTCTAATTCAGTAAGCAATATGTTTAGGTATTAAAAAATGCATTCGTTCGACTTTATTAATACTTTTAAATTTGTTTTAAATTGTTTATTTGGAAACAAATGTATTGTCAACTCTGTTTAGATAGAACGAAAGAAAATGGCGGTTTTGTCACAGTCATTTGGACTCTCGATAATCGCTAAAAAATTGAAAATTAAAAAAAAAAACACTAATAGAACATTATATTTTTGAACGATTGGTGATATTTATTGGATATGTTACCACTAGTATTTCGTTTAATTTTCGATTTTTGTGCGATTATAAAGGCTTAGTATGCTACTAATGAAGCTGTCAATTATTTTTAGTTATAACCCAACGAATATTATACTACTATTGTTTAAAAGTAAATAAATCTTGTTTAATAATTAAAAACTAAAACAACTTATCCAGGTAGTTAGAAGCGTAATTTATCTTGCCTTTGGTAACAGTAATTTGTTATATGTATATTCACTTTGCTTTGTTTGGTCTTTGTAAAAATGCCAGAAAAATGTATTCAGTGATATAAACTATTTGATATGTCCTTAATATGAGGTTTAATTTGATATATAAAAACGAAAAATTCAATTTTTGCAATATACATTACGCAGTCCTGAAATACGCTTAAATATGGTATTTTAATTGATGCAGGTTTCGTATTCTCTCATGATTATTATATTGTACCTAATGTATAGTAGTGAGTTACAAAAGTTAAAAAATTATAATAAAGATATGACTTGGGTGTTTTGAGCTAGAATCGAAACTAAAACATATAGCTCTGCAGCAATATTCGTTACCGGCTGAGCTAGGTTCATATGTATAGACAAAGTTTTAAAATGACGTTGTTAAACGTATAAGTGGATATTTTTACATGCGTAGAAGTAACACGTTTAGTCAACGTACGCATGCCAATTTCTATTTTTTCTATTTGAAACCTATTAGCAGCTATTTTTGCCGGCTAAAAACCAAATCGAATTTGTTACATAAGTTGAAATCACTTACATATCAAATTTCAAATCTGTAGATAAAAAATAACAGAATAGTTTGGTAGAGACCGTTTCGCACACAGACAGATAAGGTCACTTTGTATATAATATATATATATATATATATATATATATATATATATATATATATATACTAGTCCTCGCGCGAAAGAGCAAGACACAAAATGTTTTAAATAATAATAATAATAATAGAATAACAATAACAAAGAGTTTCGCTGGCGAGGACTACTATTGACCGTAACCAGTTATACATTCCTTTTGAAATTTTCATCTCTATTTTTCTCGTTATGTACTGAATATTTGTTAATGAAACCTATATGAAATATGTTCCTTATTAAATTTTAAAGATTTTCTATTCTGGAAGAAGTTTAAAAAAATTAATCTAAAAAAAGTTATCTTAAAGTTTTTGTTATAAAAAATCAGATTTTCTCATTATTCAGACCTGTATTACAAAGAGGGGGTTGCAAAAAATGAGTTGTGGTGTGAGGAGAAATACAAACTGAAATAGAGAGAAGGAGAGTTTTAAAATATAATCTTAAAAAGATAAGATACAAGTTAGAAAAGCATTTCATTCAAGGCATGAAAATTGTTAAACAAAACGTTTTTAATATGGGCTTTAAAAATAGAAGTACAAGATTCAATTTAAAATTTATTTATCTTCAAAGTGCACTTTTATAAATTTTACAAAGTAAGGTATAAAAATTTAATTTAAATTGAATCAAAAAATTACCTTGGATTTATTTTATGTAATGTACATTTTGTTGCAATTTAAAAACAGTATCTTTCATCTAGCAATTAATGATATATTATAGATATAAAATTTTCAATGATTTTTTTTAAGTGCAACAGAATGTACATCACATAAAATAAATCTAGGTAATATTTTGATTCAATTTAAATTAAATTTTTATACCTTACTTTGTAAAATTTATAAAAGTGCACTTTGAAGATAAATAAATTTTGAATGTAATCTTGTACCTCTATTTTTAAAGCTTATAGTAAAAACATTTTGTTTAACAATTTTCATGCCTTGAATGAAATGCTTTTCTAACTTTTATCTTATATATATATAATCATTGTTTTGTATTTCAATACATTTAAAATTTATAATATATTTCGATTCCATCCGTAAAATAACTGTTTGATTATATCTTCTTCTTCTTCTTCTTCTTATATATATATATATATATATATATATATATATATATATATATATATATATATATATATATACATTATTATTATTATTATTATTATTATTATTATGGCACATAAAAATTTATTATGGTTATGCTATTAGCCGTTACCGTATATAACTATAGAACTCCATTACGGACACATTCCGTAATATTAAACATTACATTTATTCTTAGGGACGCCATCTTCATCATAGTCATAACCTACAGAGAAAGTGGCTCAAATTTTACCCCCCTCTTACCTAAGACCTCTTACGACACAATTCTACACTGTGTGCATTTATACTTTTTTCTACTTTCCTGGGTTTACTCCGTAATTAACTGACTAGTGAATTCATACATATCGCCTACTGTTAAATCTTTACCCCTACACAAATAATGATTCCTCCTTCTTCCCTTATCTCAAAATCTCATTGGTTCCGATCTACATATTCGGACATTCCAGAATTAACGAAACATCGTTTAAAAAACGAACACTCCAGAGATTACCACAAACTTGGTTTCCCTGAATAGAATCATTGCATATTAAATACCCCGATTACACACTTCGGGATCTCGAAAAAAAAAATGATTCGCACTAATTTAAACTATTACCAGTACTATTTTCGTTAATATCTTACTAGCATCACTATGAAACAAAATTACATGATTTTGTTGCTTATTTGTCGTGTTGTTTTTTACCAAACAGAAATACATTTACTTCATTTGCAGTGACAAATAATTATTATATTTCATTGCAGTAATAAAGATAACGACAGAGTAATTCGTTTTTACTAAACGACGCTTTATGAAAACATTTCGCCTCGTTTTCTTTACGCGTTGCCGATTCGCTTTTTTAGTTTACAAGTTTGTTTACATTATAAACGCCTCGCAAACTTTAAATGGTTAAAATTAATTCACGCTATTATTTCACATGTTACGTTGGAGACATTGTCATGAAGTTTAATAATATATAGAACGAAGGAGAAGAGAAATTACAAAAGTATCGCAAAAAGAATGTTGTTATTTACATTTGTTCGCCATTACTGGATGTTGACGTCACGTCACGTGACATGACTAAGCGTTTTTGGATTACGTAATAAAAACATTAAAATGACAGGTTTTTTGGGGGGCCCCCCTAGGAGAAAAACGATCAGTTAACCCCTTTCTACTGGTCCGTTTGACGTGAAATTTCGATATTTGTCATCCGGGTGATCAAGGTGCAATATGATACCAAATTTGTCAACTCTGGTTTCGTCTTTCAAAAGTTTTAGCGTTACAAACAAACATACATACATGCACACAGACATGTGGTTAACAATTTCTGTAAATGAATCTTTTACTTTAGTAATAAAGATACCGCAATAGTATTTCGTTTTTAATAAATTATGGACGCATGCGATAAACTTAACCACTCTTTATCTGTGCCTAAACCTAAACATAGATTCCATGAGCAAAGCTTCTTTCTTAGAACTGCACACCTGTGTATCGTTTTCCGTTTTCCTGCTTTCCGACTGACTACAATCAGATTGTCTTCAAGTCTAACGTAAACAAGTTTTTGATGAGCCGTTCCATATAAGTTAACAAATTTACCGAATTTGCATTACTAACGATTACTATATTGTCCAATTTTTACTGTACACTCTTTAACCCTTATCCTCGAGTGGCCTCTTGGCCTTTATAAGTGGTGATGCCTATATAAAAAAAAAACTTTATTTAAAAAAAAAAATGGGTAAATATGAAGATTCTTTTCATCTTCGACCAACTCTTTGAAATGATCCCTTTTATGGGTTTTCCGGGGTGCTGAAAACTAAAAAAGATCACGTTTAACATTCCGGTAAACAACTAGTTTTAAATATATGAAGAAATATTACATTTCGAAATAGGATTTCGGGGGTGATGAAAACGAAAATAACGCTTAAAATTGCGGCAAACAAGTAGTTTAAAAAAATATTAAAATATGTTAGTTTTAAAAAAGAGTATGGGGTTTAATTGTATTCAACGTAAAATGAGCACCCACTTTATGGCCACCTTTTGTTTGGAGGGGGTGGGTCAACGTACAATGAACACAATTTCACGTAAACTGCCCACCCAATTTGGAGGTGGGGGGCACTACAAGGCATTATTAATCGATTAGACGGGACATAAAGGGGGTACTCATTTCGCGTTATGTTATTATAGAAAAGTGATCCCCCAGAAACTAATATTTATTCAGAACTTTGAATCTACTCGTATGTTTACGTTTTTAGGACCCCCCGAAAACGTTTAGAAGTGGTAATTTTAAAGGATTTTTCGAGGGTGGAAAGATTTTTCATATTTACCAAAAAAATAAATAAATAAATAAATAAAATAAAAAATAACAAAATAAATAAATAATTTTTTTTTTAAATTAAAAAAAAAAATTAAAAAAAATAAAGAAATAAAGAAATAATGCAAGATGTAGTTTTATAATGAGTAAATGTGTATCAGTATATAATTTATAATTAAAAGCGTTCAACAATACAAAGTACAATTTTGGGTAATAATTTTTACATTGGGGAGAGAGAGAGTCTTTTGTTAATATTCTTCCACCTTACGATTGAATGAAAAAAAAAACTAGTTATTAGAAAGGGAAACTGGAGAAAACAGAAGGTATGGAACTACCCAAGCAAATTGAGATAAGGACCCTAGGGAACAAGAAGACTATAAATACTTATGAGTTCTGCAAGAAGATACTATCAAAGCCACAGAAATGAAAGAAAGAATTGGAAAGGAATACATCAGAAGAACAAGAAAGTAGAAACTACAAATATAAATACATGGCCAGTATCACTAGTAAGATACTCGGTACCGGAGCAAAGAAGAACTGAGACACCTCGATCAGAAGACCAGGAAACGCAGAAACATGCACAACGCACTACACCCAAAGGACGATGTTAACCGACTCTACGTGAAAAAGAAAGAAGGCGGGAGAGGACTAGTTTGTATAGAAGACTGTGCGCATGATTATCCTTTCAGTGTTTTGCGTTACGTATTTTTCTAATTTTTTTTTTTTTTTTTTTTTTTAAGAATTAGAAAAATACGTAACGCAAAACACTAAAAGGATAATCATGGCAGCGAGAGACACTGAAAAAATCGACAAAACAGAAAACAGAGAGATAAAGGAAAGGACGAGAAAAGAAAAATGGTAAGAAAAACAACTACATGGAAGATTCACAAGGATGACAAAAGATGAGAATAACGAAAATACTTGGACATGGATGCGAAAAGGACACCTAAGCCGAGAAACTGAATCTCTAATAACTGCAGCACAAGATACTCGATAAAAACCGATCACATCAAAGCAAAGATCGACAAAATACAAGAAAACGGCAAATGCAGACGATGTGGACAAAGAGACGAAACGATAAACTATATAGTAAGTGAATGTAGCAAACTGGCCCAAAAGAAATACAAAAACAGACACGACCAAGTTGGAGGGGCAGTACACTGGGAACTATGCAAACAACTGCATCTCAAACGCGCAGACAGGTGGTACAAACATAAGCTGGAAACAGTACTTAAAAACGAGAATAAAAAAAATCCTATGGGGTATGGACATACAAACTAATAAAACCATACAAGCAAGAACGGATGTCGTAATAATTAACAAGAAAAAAAGTGCTGTCAAATCGTAGAATTTGCTGTTCGTGCTGACCACAGGGTGAATATCAAAGAAAAGGAGAAACGGAGCATATACACAAGGATAGTCAGAGAGCTGAAAAGGATATAGGAGATGAAGACAATCCAAATAATACCTATAATAGTAGGAGCACTAGGAACAAACCCGAAAAACGTTGAAAAAAGAATGGGGGGGGAGTTGGAATCAGAGGAATGGCTGGAACGATATAACGAACATCAATAATGAAAACGGCTGAAATAAGGAAAACCCTTGAGTGCGGAAACTAAGACGCATGAGCAACATGCGCGGGCTAGACAAACTGCTGAAGAGGCAAAACATGAAGTGCTACACGGAACCAAGAACGTCGAAGCGGCATTCCTATAAGTCCTCTAATCCCCCCATCCCCCATTACCACATCACCGCCTCCGCCCCCAAGAAAAAAAAATGACAGAGGAGGACACTTGTTGGACAAGTGCGAAAAGAACTGGGACCTTGGGGAGGCTTACTGCCACTCAAATTCCAGTGAAGACCAATGGCCTTGCAAGTGAGAAATCAATGGCAAGCGTCTGTTGCGATAATGCATAGTCATTTGCAAATGTTATTGAAAAAGGTGGAGAGTACTGGAAATCTGGGGAGACTTGTTGTCACTCAGCTTCCAGGGAATACCACAGGTTGTTATCAAGGAGAGATCTTTGATGACCTGTGTGAAAGCTCCTTGTGAGCTAATAATAATAATAATAATAATAATAATAATAATAATAATAGAAAA
>NC_136512.1:72259811-72262311 GCF_053919585.1 Euprymna scolopes
TGTTAAAGAGTAAATCAGACGCCATCTTGAATGTTCCAATACATCGGTAAACACTGCATGGTTTTCGAGCTGAATAAACATGTTACATTGAATAAAAGCACGAAAAATATATCCAGTTTGGTAGAAAAGTAACTTATCTTGCTTTTGATAACATTTATTTGTTATATATTTGTTTTTGGATAACTTTTTCGGATCTATGTGTACAGTAATACAAACCCATAATAATAATAATACCCCACCTAAAAGACGTGTAAACTAATTAAAAAAAAAAACAGCTAAAAGGAAGAAGAGCCGAATGTAACAAAAAAAATTAAGCAAAGATAAATCCCCCCCCAAAGAAACATGGACAGAAAAAAAAACAACAACAACAAAAAAAACAAAGACAAATCAAAACTAAAAAGAAAACCCTGAAAATAAAAATAAAAGAAACCCCCTAAAAACAAAGATCCCGAACCACCATGAAATAACTAATGAAACAAAAAATAAACAAACTATTCCCACCCCTGTTGCCATTACATTTATAATGAAACACCTAATATTTGATCATCAGTATTAAAACAGGTTTCCCTTTAGACAGACATGATGTCCAAATTTTATGTAGGGGTCCATTTGAACACTAATTTCCCGGCAAATGTTGCTTGAATTATCATGGGACGATAATACGAGTTGTATATGTTCGGATCGTAAAAGAGAGAGAGAGAGAGAGAGAGAGAGAGAGAGAGAGAGAGAGAGAGAGAGAGAAAGAAACAGAGAAAACAAAACGGTTTTTATTATTTGGATTATTCGAACTCATCTTGAATGTTATAACATTTTCGCATCGTTTCGGCCGATGTGTCCTTTGACCTTCTTCAAGTGCACCTTGTCGAACTCGGAAATCGTTCTGTCGGATATCTGTACGGAATTTCCTTAAATTTTTATTTCATTCACATATTAAATAATTCGTAATTCTATTCTTAGTATCGCCTGCACCGAGGATTGAACCATCAACATCCAGAAGACTGTCACTGATTATCACTCAGCACTTATATCCGTCACGCTACGGATGCTTGCAGACCATTCTAGTATGAATTTTACGTGCCTGAAAGCCATTCAAATTTTCGCTGGATATTACCCACGGAATTTTTATCCTCGCCCCCCCCCCAAAAAAAGACAACAGAGATTAGAGCATTCCTGTAATGATCTGTTCCCTGTTGATTGCGGTGTATAATATTGGTTCTGTGTAGTTCTAGGAGGTCCACCCTTCCAGACTTTGCCTTCTCTCTTTGAGAAAGGAACTAGTTTATGGCTAATCGCCCGAGGCGGGATTACTGGGGAATGCCGACGGGCTGCCTAGGTACTTTTGCAGGTCAGATGCCTGCTTCTAAGTCCTACTTTCCGACTCTGATGTCAGAGTTCTTGTAGTAAGAGAGAACTTAATACATACTACAACGCATAAAAATTCTGGTAAAACTACAGTTTAGTGGCCTGAATATAATGCTATGAAAAATTCTATACAGATGATAAATATTGTTTTATCTTGTTTTAAATTGCTACTTTCGTTTATACGGGGGGGGTGTTCTCGTTCGTTTTCTTTTTCTTTTTTTTAATTTTCTTCCTTTTGAAGATTGTAACGCTGGGTATGGGGCAGCCAAACCAGCTGCCAACATTGCCCTGCTTTTTATTGAAACCAGCCGAGAGCTCTTTTTAGTATCCTCGTTGTTTCCTTAAGTGTAATTGTGTATGTTTGTGTGTATGGCGATTATTTCAGTATGCATACACATTTCGAGCGCGTTCTTCTTAACATTATTACAGGCGTAATACTAAATTGATTTTAACTCGAATTAGTTCCTCATTTATTTATATTCAACAAAAACAAAATTAAATAATATTTAGGGCCCGTAAGTAATTTTTAGTTGAATTATGTTAAGGTCACTAAACTGCAGTTTTACCCAGGTTTCTTAGTTCGACAAGCTGAAGAAGGTCAGATGTTACATTGGCCGAAACGTCGTTATAATAACATTCCAAATGAGAACTAAATTCCGATTAATTCGACCAAGAAAAAAAATATTAAACCATTACCGTAAAAAAGTTTCGAACCAAAAAACATGGAACTTACCTTTTCTTTGGAAAGTCCGGCATGAGTGTATTCGTAAGATAGTATTACGAGCGCGAGAAAAGCCAGTAGCGGAAAGCCACCCCTTTTCTCGGAACAAAATCGCATTATTTTGTTTTAAAAAAAATATGTGTGTGTGTGTGTGTGTGTGTGTGTGTATGGATTTTTTTCTTCTATTTTTTCCTTGTGTGTGTGTGTGTGTGTGTTTGTGTGTGTGTGTGTGTGTGTGTGTGTGTGTGTGTACACGTTAATATAGATGTATATTTATCTTTTTCGCGTGCGTGTAAGTAAATCCTTTTCGTAGCTATTGTATTCCTTCCGGTTTTGTGTTCTTAAAAAAAAAAAAAAATAATAATTCAAATTTGAAAATATATATATTTTTCCAGGAAATTGAAGCTGGTATTAAAA
>NC_136512.1:72269811-72302311 GCF_053919585.1 Euprymna scolopes
ATATGTATATATATATATATATATATATATATATATATATATAATAAAATAAAAATTACAATTGAATTTACCAAAATGATCATAAATGGTAAAATTAAAGTATATTATAAATATTAAAGAATTAATATTTATAAAATTATCTCAGCCAGATGTAAAAGCTCGATAAAACCAAATAGGAAATAGAGCTTATAATACGAGCAAACAGTTAATAAAATATGTTAAAAAACACTTTGAAATGAGTTAAAAACATATTTAATCCGAAAAGGAAACACTAGATAAGTGGATAGTCCTTAATCCGCGGAGTTTCGAAGAAATACTTTACTTCTCATCAGAGGATAGGAATTAGCAAAATGCGGGATCGGATTTTGCATGCAAAAGTATTTGATGAAACAACAAGTAAGTCAAAGATCTTACTTGAAAACAAAAAAAAAGTGAAGCAGAGGGAATATGGTGAAGAAAAAAGTGATTACACATGAATGGATAGTCTGGTGGAAGATAAATAATCCAGTGACGGTAAAATCCAAATGTATAACTTCAAAAAAAGTTATACATTTGGATTTTACTTTTTGCAAAAGTACAACGACTAACGATAATGAAAACGACTGAAATATTAAGGAAAACCCTTGAATACGGAGAATAATACAAGAAGACAATATAACGAATAAGCGTTACAGGGAATGAAGGACACCGAAGCTGCATATCTACAAGTTCTACACCCCCATCATGCATTCTCCCATTGTTTCACCACCGTTCCCCCTAATAAAAAAGTGATACCAAAGGGCCGAGAAGGGTCAATAAGGACTGAAAGACAGAGGAGCGAGCTCCAACCAGACCTCGGCTGGACAAGCGCAAAGAGAACTGGGACCTTGGGGAGGCTGAGTGCCACTCAAATTCCAGTATAAACCAATGGCCACTACCAGCGAGAAATCAATGATAAGAGGCTGTTGCGATGATGCAAATTCATTTGCAAATGCTATCGAAGGAGGTGGAGAGAGCTGGACGTCTGGGGAGACTTGTTGTCACTCAGCTTCCAGAGAACACCACAGGTTTCCAATCAGATCATTTGTTGACTTGTGTGAAAGCCCCATGTGAGCCAATAATAATAATAATAATAATAATAATAATAATAATAATAATGTGCACATTTATTTGCAAATGGTATCGAAAGAGGTGGAGAGAATTGGAAAATCTGGAGAGACTTGTCACTCAGCTTCCAGGGAACACCCAAGGCTGCATTCAATGATATCTTTTATAACCTGTGTGAAAGCCCCTTGTGAGCCCATAATAATAACTGCCCCCCTCCCCAAAAAAGAGTGAGACCGAATAGCCAAGTTGTCAAGGAGGAAGGAAAGATCGAGGAGTGACCACTGACCAGATCTTCACTGTATAAGTGCGAAGAGAACTGGGTCCTTGGGGAGGCTTGTTGCCACTCAAATTCCAGTAAAGACCAACGGCCGCTGTCAACGAGAAACCAATGGCACGCAACTGTTACGATAATGCAAATTTATTTGCTAATATTATCAAAAGAGGTGGAGAGTACTGGAAAATTTGGCGAGACTTGTTGTCACTCAGCTTTCAGGGAACACCACAGGTTTTATTCAATGAGATCTTTGATAACCTGTATGAAAGCTCGCTGTGAACAAAAAAACATTAGGCAATGTTTAAAGGTCGTGGCGATGGAAGAAGGCGAGAAATATCTGTTTAGGTACTATTATTTTTTTGCTATTGTTTTTATTGTCTTTTTATTGTTTTCGTATTGTTTTTATTATTGTTTTTGCTATTGTTTTCGTTATTGCTTTTGTTATTGTTTTTTGTTATTTTTCGTTATTGTTTTTGTTATTGTTTTTGTTATTGTTCTGTTATTGTTTTTGTTATTGTCTTTATTATTGTCTTTATTATTGTTTTCGTTTTTGCTTTTGTTATTGTTTTTGTTTTTTTATTTTTTTCGTTGTTGTTTTTATTGTCTTTTTTATTGTTTTCGTATTGTTTTTATTATTGTTTTTGCTATTGTTTTCGTTATTGCTTTTGTCATTGTTTTTGTTATTGCTTTTGTCATTGTTTTTGCTATTGTTTTCGTTAATGTTTCTGTTATTGTTTTTGTTATTGTTTTTGTTATTGTTTTCGTTATTGTTTTTGTTTTTGTTATTGTTTTTATTATTATTATTGTTTTCGTTATTGTTTTTGTTATTGTTTTAGTTATTGTCTTTGTTATTGTTTTTGTTATATTTTTTGTTATTATTTCGTTATTGTTTTTGTTATTGTTTTGTTATTGTTTTCGTTATTGTTTTTATTATTGTTCTGTCATTGTTTTTAATCTTTTCGTTATTGTTTTTATTGTCTTTTTTATTGTTTTCGTTATCACTGTTATTGTTTTTGTTATTGTTTTGTTATTTTGTCGTTATTGTTTTTGTTATTGTTTTTATTATTGCCTTTCTTATTGTTTTCGTTATTGTTTTTATTTTCTTTGTTATTGTTTTCGTTATTGTTCTCATTATTGTTCTGTCATTGTTTTTAATCTTTTCGTTATTGTTTTTATTGTTGTTTTTGTTATTGTTTTTTGTTATTGTTTTGTTATTGTTTTGTTATTGTTTTTATTGTCTTTGTTATTGCTTTCGTTATTGTTTTTGTTATTGTTTTTCTTATTGTTCTTGTTATCCATCCATGTATCTATATAAAGTGAGAATATGTGTGTGTGTGAGAGAGAGAGAGAGAGAGAGGAAACTTCTCAACCTATATATTCAATGAATTTTGGATCTACCGACTTGAAATTTGGTATATAGGGTATTCAGACACGTGGAAAACTTTTTATTCTGTTTTCATCCGAAAAAAATAAAAGGGATACTAAGAGGTTGAAATTACAAAATTGGTACATGAGGGGGTCGTCGGATTTTTATCTGTCAACTGTTTCACAAATGCGCATGCGTTAATCGTTCCAATGAAAGATTACTCATATTAAAAATAAGTAGGTTTGAAAACACTTTTTAAATTTGTGTGAAGCTCGCATAATGGTTATCGTACTTGACTTACTGTCTGTAGGTTTCGGTTTCAATCTCAGCTTGAGTATTTTTTATTTACAAGAAATGAACTGTTTAGAAAAAACATAATACTTGCATGTATATGTTTTTGTTTCTTTCCTTTTTTTTACTTCATTTTTTAAAGAAATTTGACGTTACGTTTGATACCTATTGTATTTCTGTTTATAATATATAAACATATTGAAGATGCATATCCATAAGTTCTCTATCCCATCCCCCATCCCCTCCCATTACCCAATCGCCGCCCCCCTCAAAAAAAAAAAAAAAAAAGAAAAAAGAATGATGCCAAATAGCCAATAAAGGTAAAGGAGGATGGAAAGACTGAGGAGAGAGCACTGATCAGACTACCGCCGGACAAGTGCGAAGAGAACTGGTACCTTGGGGAGGCTTATTGCTACTTAAACTCCAGTGGAGATCAATGGCCGCTGCTAGCGAGAAATCAATGGCAAGCGGCTGTTGCAATAATGCAAATTTGTTTGTAAATGTTATCGAAAAAGGCGGAGAGTACTGGAAATCTGGGGGAGACTTGTTGTCACTCAGCTTCCAGGGAACACCACGGGGTGTTTGTTCTCAAGGAGATATCCTTTATGACTCGTGTGAAAGTTCCTTGTGAGCCAATGATAATAAGAAGAATGGATATACAAACGGATAAACCCATCCAAGCAAGAAGACCGGATGTCATAATAGTTCCTATTTACAATGCCTCCTCACGGAACAGAGTTAGACACCAGGGTCGTTTTTAACGTGGAGAAAAGGAACAAAAATAAAAATTGTCTCAGTCGTGAAGGATTTCTCCTCCACTGACAGAGAACAAGAAATTGAAGTGTAGCATCTGAAGAACAGATACTACACTTTGATGTCCCGGATGTCATAATAGTTAATAAGAAGGAAAAGACCTTTCAGATTGTAGATTTTACTGTCCCAGCAGTTCACAGAGGGAAGATCAAGGAGATGGAGAAACGGAGCAAATACATGGTCAGAGAGCTAAAATGAATACAATTTATAATTTATTTTATTATAATATCTAATGTGGTAATCAATCGTGTTGCCGCATTAGCGAGTCGTTACCATACACCATGATAGACGTTTTTTGTTTTTTTTAAAGACGCGATCTTTTACGTTTCGGCTCGTCTAGCGTTCGCAGGTTTGTCGAGATTACGAAGGGTTAGACATCTCTCTCCCCTACCCATACCCGCTCTCTCTGTCTCGTTACATCCTCAAAAGAATAAAACGCGCAAAATGCTGTGTAGCTTAATTGCCATTACACATGTTTTTTTTTTTACATGGAGATCATCCACTTATCAAGGCCCAGAAGTCACTCGGGGATAAGGGTCATTGCGTGTACAGTAATCAGTGGGATAGTGTCTGTTGTAGTATTCGTTAGTTTATTGAGATTGTCGGACTGACTTCCTCATCTTGGTTGTTATAGTCACTAACGTTTCGGCCGTTTTGCCCTCCGGCCTTCATCAGATGTTTTGTATCGAACTGGGGAACCGTTTGTTAGGAGTCTCGAACCCAACCCTTTATTATTATTACGGGGGTACCGTGTTCGGACTCCAGCTAGGCTCTGAGTCCGACAATCTCAATAAATGAAAACACCTCATCTCAAAAATACAGACAGTATTCGTTAGTATTGGAGATTTGATAAAGTGTCATTATTTTAGGGGGCAGTCATCAGGAATTTGTTTATGCTGGACTTGAAGACATCCAAGTTGAAGTCAGATGGGAAACAGGCAAGCGGTAGAGAGTTCCACAGGCGTGCAGTTCTAAGAAAGAAGCTTTGTTCATGGAATCTACGTTTTGATTTTGGCACAGATAAAGAGTGAGGAAAATTATTGACAGTGGTTTCAGCTAGACGGGTGTTTATCGTGAAAGATTGGCGAGGGGGGCGACCAGAGATTGGAGCTCAGACGAGCACTTGCCAGCTCAGATGAGCACTGTTGAAGTAAAAACTGAAAATTGATACATAAAATATATTTCCGTATAAAATTTTATGTAGATACAAATAATAATAATAATAATAATAATAATAATAATAATAATAATAATAATAACTAGCGGGACCTGTGAAAATTCCACAGGGAACTCATTCATACGTAATATATCGATGTTGGCATTCTGTAGATGTTAAGCATAAATGGAGACGCTCTGATATTATTGTAGCTCTTTTGTTAAAACTGCAAACGTATTTATCTAAGCTAGCAGGGACGCCCGGCGTAGCCCGGTCGTAAAGTACGCTTAAATATGATATTTTAATTCTTGCAGATTTCGTATATATTATTACAGAGTTAATTATTGGCAAAATTATTTATTACAAGAAATGGAAGTACATCAAACGACTCGGGTGTCAGCGTTACACAGAAAATAACACACACGCTATCGTATTAATATTATTATGATGATGATGATGATGATGATGATGATGATGATGATGATGATGATGATGATGATCTTCCCCTTTTGGCTACGAAGAAAGTGTTGTATCCGTTCTGACACTACACTTCACGTTTTCTGACCTCGCCAATTGAGCAGAAATTCTTCTAGACTAAGGCGATTTAAATGTTTGTTCCTATATAGGTTTCCCTTTCGGGGGAGCTGGATTTTCCCCACATTAAAAGCCTACTTTGTGTCTAACCCTGCCCTCGTGGGGAGGCAAGCAAATTGGAACAGCAATCTTTCCTCTTTCTCTCTCTCTCTCTCTCTCTCTCTCTCTCTCTCTCTCTCTCTCTCTCTCTCTCTCTCTTACTATGCACACACACGCGCGCGCATGCGGGATATTTCTCTGCGTATACGTGTGTGTACGGTAGCTACTCATCGAAAAACAGGCGTGCATGTGTTGATAGTATCCGTAGATTCTCCCCCCCCCTCTTTCTCTCTCTCTCTCTCTCTCTCTCTCTCTCTCTATATATATATATATATATATATATATATATATATATATATATATATATATATATATATATATATATACAACAAGCAAAGAAAAAGAAAAGAAAACAAAAAGAAACCCGACGCCAGAGTACTTAGCGTTCAGATGTGAACGAACGCTAAGTCGGGACAAGATCAAAGTGTAGTATCTGTTCTTCAGATGCTGCACTTCTATTTCTTGTTCTCTTTCGTTGAAGGAGAAATCCTTCACGACTGAGACAATTTTTATTTTTGTACCTTTTCTCCACGTTAAAAAACGACCCTGGTGCCTAACTCTGTCCCGTGGGGAGGCATAGTAAATAGGTACTTAGCGTTCAGATGTAGGACTCGAAAATTCAACTATTATTACTGCCACTAGCAGCGGGATACTACTACTACTACTACTACTACTACTACCACGACGACGTCGACTACTATTACTACGACTATTACTACGACTACTACTACGACTACTGCTGAATGGTGACTACTAGTACTACTAATACTACTACAACTATTATTGCTATTTACTATAAAAGCTGTACAAATAACCTTACTCTTTCTTTCTGTTTTCCTTTCTTTTTTTTCACCATAAAACTTACATTACCGTATCAGCCCCCCCCCCCCTTCTGACGGTGTTTGCAGGATAACAGTGTTTGGCGAGCAACAACAAATTATTACAAATCTGACAATTACGCGGAGACGATTCTTTTATTATTCGGTTCTTGGCGATCACGCTCATTTAATTACTCGAGCAGCCGTTGCTTGTCTACGTCACGTCACATCACGTCACGTGACTGGAACTAGACTATGTTATCTGTTTTTGGCTGCCCCGTCCAATGACGTTCCATGATTTTTCTTTTCTTTTTTTTTTATTGGTTCTATTTATCTTTTTTATTTATTTTATTTTTTTGGTACTTGTACAGTTTAATCAATACATTAAAAAAAATGAAAATATCGAAAAAAAAAGTTTCTATTGTACGTATCCGTTATGGAATGAAGTTCTCCGAAAAAAAAAAAAATTGGGTTTGTATTACTATACACATAGATTCGAAAAAGTTGTCAAAAAAACAAAAAAACAAACATATAACAAATAAATGTTATCAAAAGCAAGATAAGTTACTTTTTCCCTAGTTGGATAATTTTCTAATGCTTTTATTTAATGTAACATGTTTATTCAGCTCGAAAAAACACACTTAAAAATTTAATAATGGCGCCCAACTATTTCTTTACCCCGGTAAGTTTGGGAAAAGGAGTTAAAAATAAAAAATATGCCAAATACTGTTAAAAATCCACCGAATATATGCCAGCCTATGTTACGGTAACATATATTAAGAGAGTTTCTAACAGTATTTTGTCTTGTTTTATTTATAACTCCTTTTTCCCCAAACACGTACAAATGGACCAGAGGTCATCTCGTCAGCGTCAGACAAGGCCAAACTATTTGCAAAGAACTTTGCAGATAATTCTACCCTATGCGACGAAGGCCATCAACTCCCCATATTTCCTCCTATAACACAGAACAAGCTAGGTAACATACAAATATCCGTGCATGAGGTCGCCAAGCTAATAAAAAACCTAGATTCCAGTAAAGCAACTGGCCCTGATGGCATCCCAATTATAGTGTTAAAAAAGCTTCAACCAGAACTTGCTCCCATACTTACGAAACTATTTAAGCGCTGCCTTAAGAAGAAGTGCTTTCCGACCCCCTGGAAGACCTCATCAGTTTGCCCTGTATTTAAGAATTCAAGTGATAAGTCATCTCCCTCTCAGTACAGACCAATAAGTCTTCTCTGTGTTATGAGTAAGTTGCTGGAATCCATATTAAATAGAGAAATAGTCAACCACCTCAGCAGGAATAACCTTCTTAGTGACACACAATATGGTTTCCGCTCTGCAAGGTCTACCGCAGATGTGCTTACGGTTATATCCCACAGGATTAGTGAATCTCTTGACAAAGGCTTCCTTTCTAGGGCAATTGCTCTTGACATATCAAAGGCCTTCGACAGAGTATGGCATAAGGGCCTACTTCACAAGATTTCCAGCTACGGTATAACTGGAAATGTTTTCTCAATCATTAAATCATTTCTCTCCGATAGGCTCATAAGAGTAGTGGTAGATGGTCAAAAATCGGAGGCCTGCAATATAAATGCTGGAGTCCCCCAGGGGTCAATCCTGGGCCCAACTCTCTTCCTGATCTACATCAATCACCTCACTAAACACATACTTAAATCATTCGTTGACATCTATGCTGATGACACGAGCATCTATGGCAACACATCAAAGGCTGTAAATGACAAAGTTCTCTCTGATTCTCTCTCCTCTGATCTCGAGCGCGTGGTTCAGTGGGGGAAGATGTGGCTAGTTACCTTTAATGCATCCAAAACCAAACTCCTATCCTTACATCATCAACGCTCTGATCCCCAGCTGGCATCAATTGTGATGGATGGCTCTCGTCTGGGTGAGGCCCCGTGTTTTGACAAGCTTCTGGGTTTGACCTTTACTCCTGATCTGAAATGGAACACGTACATCAAGTCTGTTGCCAAGGTCGCTGGAAAGATGGTGGGATCCTTCTACCGCTCCAGAAGATATCTCACTACTGATGCAATTCTCTATCTATATAAAAGCCAAGTACGGCCAAGGATGGAATACTGTTGCCATATCTGGGCAGGAGCTGCCAAAAACAGCCTATCATGCCTTGACAGAGTACAAAATAGACTTCGTGGTTTAGTGGGGGATGCCCTTTTCTCTACCCTGCAACCCCTCTCCCACAGAAGAGACGTTGCGAGCCTATCCTTGTTTTATCGTTATTTTCATGGCAGGTGCTCGTCTGAACTCCAATCCCTGGTCCCCCCTCGCCAATCTTTCACGAAAAACGCCCATCTAGCTGAATCCACTTTGAAAAATATCCCCCACTCTATATCTGTGCCTAAATCAAAACGCGGATTCCATGAACAAAGCTTCTTTCTTAGAAGTGCACGCCTGTGGAACTCTGTTCCGTCTGCCTGCTTCCCTCCGGACTACAACTTGGATGTCTTCAAGTCTAATGTTAACAAATTCCTAATGAACCGCCCCCTTAAGTAAACACTTCATCAAATCTCCTCACTAACGTAATGTACTTGCAATAACCCTTATCCCTGAGTGGCTTCCGGGCCTTGATAAGTGGTGATTTCTGTGTAAAAAAAAAAAAAAAAAAAAAAAAAACTTACCGTGTCCGGGCGCCATTTTAAATTTTCCAATACATCGGTAAACACTGTATGTTTTTCCAGCTGAATAAACATGTTACATTAAATAAAAACACTCAAAACATATCCAGTTAGGTAGAAAAGTAACTTATCTTGCATTTGATAACATTTATTTGTTATATATTTGTTTTTTGACAACTTTTTCGAATCTATGTGTACAGTAATACAAACCCAAAAATTTCACATCAAGTAGTTTCTTTTTTACAGCGAAAAAACAATTTGTTATGATACTGAGCAAAAGGTTCGATTTTTAGGAAGAAAAACTAATATTAAAGATGGGGAGAGAGTGTCGCGCTTTAAATTGAGTTATCTCCCCGTGGTCCGTTCTAAAAATCCAAACAAAAATCCAAGATGCCTGCCTTCAACGCGCTGTCATAAAAACGTGTTTTTCCGCTGTAAAAAACAGAAACAAAAAAAAAAAACAACAAAAAAAACTCGATCAAATTAAATTAAATTTTTTTCGGAGATCTTCAGTCCAAAACGGATACGTACAATATAACCTTTTTTCCCCCGATATTTTCAGTTTTTAATGTCTTGATCAAACTGTACAAGTACCTTTTCTTTTTTAAATTTTACTTCAATCGAAGTTTTCAGAAATCAACGCTTAATCTCTATGTGAGATTTATAGATATTCGATTATTTTAATAAAGTTTTCCACCTCTCAAACACTTCAGTTCCTATTTACAATGCCCCCCCCCCCGGGGACAGAGTTAGATACCGGGGTCGTCTTTTTTTTTAGCGCGGAGGAAACGAACAAAGATAAAAATTGACTCAGTCGTGAATGATTTCTCCTCCACTGACAGAGAACAAGCAATTGAAGTGCGGCATCTGAAGAACAGATACTACACTTTGTATTTATTTGCTTCCCCACGGGAGCAAATTAGGAATCAGGCTGTTTTTTTATGTGGAGAGGGGGGAGGGGAAGGGGTACCAGCTCCCAAAGGGAGGGGGAGAACTGGTAGGGCGGGCCTCCGTTTTATATAAGGTTGCCCCTGCATGGAGCAGAAGCTCATTGCCACAAGGACAATGTTCTTAGATTGCAGTATCTGCCGGCACAGTTTGTTTATTTGTTTCCCCACTGAGCAAATTAGGCACAAGGCCGTTTTTTTTTAATATGGAGAGTGAAGGGGAGGGGGCCATCTCCCCCGAGGGGGAACTGGATAGTGACAATTGGTATGAAGGGGTTTCCCTACATTGACCAATAACTGATTGCTACAAGAGCAATGATCTTATATGTGGGGTTGCCTCCTCATATGGACTTTGATTGCAGTATCTGCCGGAACAGATACTACACTTTGATCTTGGCCCGAAACACTGAACTAGTAAAGAAGGTAGTTATTTGCTCCCCCACCGAGCAAATTAGGCACAAGGCCGATTTTTAATGTGAGGAGTGAAGGGGGAATGGGGACCAACTCCCTAGGGAGTAGGGGAGCTGGACAGCGACAATTGGTATGAAGGATTGCCCCTACATTGACCAAGGTCTTATATGTGGGGTTGCCCCCACATATGGTCTTTGCTTGCAGTATGTATTTATTTGCTTCCCCACTGAGCAAATTAGGCACAAGGCCGTTTTTTAATGTGAAGAGAGAGGGAGGGGAGAGGGGAAAATGTGGAGAGAGAGGGAGGGGGGAGGGAAAAGGGGACCAGCTCCCGATGGGTGGGAAATGGGAGCTGGATAGTGACAATTGGTATGAAGGGTTGCCCCTACATTGACCAAGGTCATATGTGGGGTTGCCCCCACATATAGTCTTTGCTTGCAGTATCTGCCGGAACAGATGGTATTTATTTGCTCCCCCACCAAGCAAATTAGGCACAAGGCCGATTTTTAATGTGAGGAGTGAAGGGAGGGGGAAGGGAAAAAGGGGACCAGCTCCCGAGAGGTGGGAAATGGGAGCTGGTTAATGGTCATGCATGTGGGGTTGCCCCCACATCTGGTCTTTGCTAGTCATAGCTAGTCATAGCTTGCAGCATCTGCCGGAACAGATGGTATTTATTTGCTCCCCCACCGAGCAAATTAGGCACAAGGCCAATTTTTAATGTGAGGAGTGAAGGGAGGGGGAAGAGAAAAGGGGACCAGCTCCGAGAGGTGGGAAATGGGAGCTGGTTAAAGGTCAGGCATGTGGGGTTGCCCCCACATCTGGTCTTTGCTAGTCATAGCTAGTCATAGCTTGCAGCATCTGCCGGAACAGATGGTATTTATTTGCTCCCCCACAGAGCAAATTAGGCACAAGGCCGTTTTTAATGTGAGGATAAAACCAGCTCCCCTAAAAGTAGGCAAAAAGGGGGCACTCTGGTTACCAAAAATAATAATTGTCCCAGTATAGAGGGCTTCCCCTCCATTGACTGGTACAAATCATCTCAAGTGCAGCATCTGCCGGAACAGATGGTATTTATTTGCTCCCCCACTGAGCAAATTAGGCACAAGGCCGTTTTTAATGTGAGGTAAAAACCAGCTCCCCTAAAAGGGGTCACTCTGGTTACCAAAAATAATAATTGTCCCAGTATAGAGGGTTTCCCCTCCATTGACTGGTACAAACTATATTAAGTGCAGTATCTGCCGGAACAGATACTACACTTTGATCTTGGCACGAAACACTGAGCTAGTAAAGAAGTTGAGAGTTTACTTTCCCTCTCCCCCAATTGTACTACATAAATATGTTATATTTGTATATTTTGGCAGCAAGTCATTATTCAAGCACATCTGATTGAACACGACAGGTTTCTTCTATTTTTTCCGATCATAAAATAAATAAGAAAATCGAAATGAAAAAATAAAATTAATTCGCCCCTAACCACCCTGCACCCACCTTTACCCCCCACCCCCACCCCCGAAAAAAAAATCCTTATAAATACACTAAGCTTCAAGGGAAAAGGAAAAGAAAACGACAAAAGCCGATGATAATTGGACGCGCGATGGAAAGCAATGGAAGAGTAGAGTATGGCTGAACAACTTTTGGGCGCCATTTTGTACAACATGCCAACCGAAATAAATAATTCAAATACGGAAGTGTTTGAATTATTTACAAAATAGAATCTATTAAATATTTGAAAATATTAAGAACCCAAAATAAAAATAATTTTATCGAAATAAATGTAGTCGACATCAAATAACCCCAAAGCGCTTAGATACGCCGTAAAACAAATCAATCAATTAATCAACCAATCAAAACATGGCCTTAAAAGCGTAGACCGTTTATATCCTGTCTTTGCAATTAAACACTTGACCTTTTGGTCAAGATCAATGTTTGGGAGGGTCCTACTAATCCCCCCCTTTTTTCCCCCCGCCCTCGACACGAATGAATTATTGTACCATTTTTATTATCTTTTTTGTTTTTACACGTCAATAAAAAATATTTTAAAAATTGGGAGTTAAGTAGGATGTCCCCCAGTATGAAAGGGTGAATGTGGTATTATGGTGAAAGATACTAGCTGGGAGAAACTTTTGATTTTGTTAAGTTCAGGAGTGACAAGGATGACCAACGACACCCACAACCCCACCCCTTTTGAGTTGGCCATGTGCCTAAGTCTTTTGTTCATTGTTGATTTTCAATGTATTTTTAACATGAATAAAGGATTTAATATCCTAAAGTGTAGTATCTGTTCTTCAGATGCTGCACTTCCATTTCTTGTTCTCTTTCGGTGGAGGAGCAGTTCTTCATGACTGAGACATTTTTTTTTTATTTTTGTACCTTTTCTCCACGTTAAAAAACGACCCTGGTGTCTAACTCTGTCCCGTGGGGAGGCATAGTAAATAGGTACAATTAAATAAGATTTTTACAAAATACCTGGCACAGACGTTTTTAGTACATACACAAAATATAATAACTCTAGGGATCTTTGTTTAAAATATATAGATTTATTTACTTTTATGAATATTTTATTTTTTAAACATAAATATTTTATTTAATTATATGAGTTTTTCATGATACTTTGTTTAAAATAAACATTTATTTTATGAATCTTTCACAAGTTTTTCAAGTACATATGTTTATTTGCGGACGTATTTTCACATAACTAATAAATATCCTTGTGAGCGTTTTTCAGAAATCAAGAATATAAAATTGAACGTAATTAGGCGTCTTTAATAAACGACCATATTTATTGTTTGGAAAAAAAAACTTCATAAAAATAAATATATTTATTTGAAAAATATTTTAAATAGTATTTATTTGAAAACAAATCATAAAGATAAAGATATTTATTCGAGAAAAATCATAAAAAAAGATATTTATTCGAGAAAAATCATAGAAAAAGATATTTATTCGAGAAAAATCATAAAAAAAGATATTTATTCGAGAAAAATCATAGAAAAGGATATTTATTCGAGAAAAATCATAAAAAAAGGATATTTATTCGAGAAAAATCATAAAAAAGATATTTACTCGAGAAAAATCATAAATATAAAAATATTTATTTGAAAAATATCGTAAGCATGAATTCATATATTTGAAAAAAAAAATCATGAAAAAATATTTATTTGAAAAAAAAATCAAATAAATATATTTAAAGCCAAAATACATACATTCATTTGAAAAACAAATCACGTAAAAAAATGCATTTGTTTTTTAAAAAATCATAAAAATTAATATATTTATTAGAGAAAAATAAAATAAATACAATTATTAGAAACAATCAAAAGATGAAATATAATTATTTATTTTAATTAAAAAGATAAATATATTTATTTGAAAAAACATAAATAATAAACATATTTATTTGAAAAAATCATGAAAAAATATATTTATTTGACAATATAATTACAGAAGTATTCATTTAAAAAAAATATATGAATTAATGTATTTATTTGAAAAAAAAAATCACTAAATAAAATATATTTATTTGAAAAAAATGGACAAAATTATTTTCCAGATCCCTTATTATTATTATTATTATTATTATTATTATTATTATTATTATTATTATTATTATTTATATTTTTTATTCATTGGTTTATTTATTTATTATTTTATAAGCTATGACTTTTAATGTCTAAAAATTATTTTTCGGAGAGATGCAAATATCTAATGTCTTAAAATCAAAAACTAAATAAATTATTCAATTTTTAAATTGCATCATGTTTGGTTTCAATTTCTATAGGAATATGTATATATATATATATATATATATATATATATATTCAGTAATGTGATTGATAATTAAAAATTCAAATTAAAATTAAATTAAAAATCCGTTTCACAAGAAGGAACAACAACAAAATCAATAATTTGTACGATCGTTTCGGAAAACAATGTTTTTTATTGTGGTAGACATTAAGCCACGGACAATAATTTTTACATATAGTATTTTTAACAAAGGTTCCTCATCAGCAAAAGTATTGGGAAGGGTTTTTAATATATGTAAAAGACACCATAAATAAACCTAGCATTCAAAGTAAGGCAGATGTATCTGGAAAAAATTAAAATAAAAGGTATGTATTTACTTGATAAGCAACTTATTGGTTTATTATATCAAATTAGCTCCAGGATATTTACCTATCGAGCTTATTATATATCTAAATTACAACGAGCATTTTTTCTTTTCCTATATTTTAATTAAATTAGTAATTTTACTATTACATTAAAATACACTCTGCTCTTTAGACTATTGTTCTAATCTCCTTTACATATATATATATATATATATATATATATATATATATATATATATATATATATATATATATATATTAGACCTTAAGAGGAGGTTATATATATATATATATATATATATATATATATATATATATATATATATATATAAATACCCGTTCACATACACTTTTTTCATGTTAAAACTAGAACCCAGAATTAGATGGATTTGAGCAATTGTATCGATAACGGACAACGCCAAACCAAAAGTGGGTTCCGATGTACTGCATCTCATCAGTGACATGCCCCGACATGGACCCAGATCGTCGCACACATGAAGTGTGCAATACTGACGACCTAACCGCATGGGCCACGGTGGAATCTATTGGCTATACCTCGATTTTATTTATTTTAATAATTTATCTACTTCTACAGTCTACTATGTGACAAGTAACGCGTTCTATATAACTAAGATAGTTACTGCTGGTATGCAGGCGGTAGACATCACATCTACAGACAATAGATTGCGCCGTCAGGTCGTCAGTATTGCACACTTCATGCGTGCGACGACCTGGGTTCGTGCCTATGTCGGAGCACATCACTGATGAGATTGAATACATCGAAACCCACTTTGGGTCTGGCGTTGTCCGTTGTTGATGCAATTGCTCGATTCCATCTAATTCTAGGTTCTAGCTTCATCATGAAAAAAGTGCATGTGAACGGATATATATATATATATATATATATATATATATATATATATATATATAGTCATCCACATACAGTACTGTTTCGCTGTTTCACAGCTCATCAGTGCGGCTAGACAGGCAACTACCTCAAGCCAGGATTGAAACCCGACCGTTTGTACGGCAGTCAAGGCTCCTAACCATATATATATATATATATATATATATATATATATATATATATATATATATATATATATATATATATATCCTAGCAAAAGTACTCGTCGTTGACTGGATTCAAAAACAGCCTACAGAAAATGGACTCTGATTTATGAAAGTATGATAGGTTATGAAAACGAAGTTGTAAATTTGGGTTGAATTTGGGGGTTCAAACCAAAGCATAATATGATTAAAGTAAAAATAAAATAGATAAACCCCATAATTTATTATACCATACCTGTTCACACTGAAACACTTATCACAATATTCTGTGGATCTATATTAAAAAACCTTGTTAAACTTTGTGACATATTTCCATTCTATGGAGGTCAGGTGCGAACGAACACCCCATAATTTTATTATACCATATTTCTTCAAACTGAAACATAATTATCAAAGTATACTTACGCAGATAGATATGAAAAGTCTTTATTAAAGTGTGTGCCTATTTCCATTCTATGGAGGCAAGGCGCGAACGCAGACCCCCACAATTTTATTATACCATCCCTATTTAAGTCAAAACATACTTATCAAAGTATTATTATGTACATCTATATCAAAAACACTTGTAAACGTTTTTTTTTTTTTTATTTTTTATTTCCATACTTTGTGTACCAGGTGCGAACGCAGACCTCACAATTTTAATGAACCACTGTTCTGCCAGATCAAACATACCCATTCCTATGTCTCGATACATCTCCTATCATTATATGTAATCAGTTTTTTAAAATAGTCAACCATATAGAAGCCTGTGGTGGACTGATGTAGGGTATGGAAGGAAATGCGTGTTCATCTCACGTTCGGGTGTCACCAATTTGTTGAGGTGGTGCAAATTAGGAATAATGAATTGATTTGAGAAAGAGTCGGACTACGTATTAAATTGAATTAAACGAACTAGAATTTGTTTCGTGAAGAAACACATGAAAGAAGCGGGTACAACACGTGTTCATGTCCGCGTGCGTCTCTCGCTGTCAATCCAGGTCATGGAGCTAGAAAACATATAAAGTGTACATACTCTCTGTTAGCTCGTGCCACATACATAGTAGCAGGGGACGAGAACTGGTCCGAAAAAGGAAGATGCTGCTTATTGCTCTTGCTTTTATAATTGTTTCCGGTGGTCTTTTGCGCATGTGTGGATTTCCTTTCAACGGGGAAGTGACTTTGTCCATGTGTGCGTACATGTGTGTACGTTAGCGTGTGTGTGTGTATACACGTGTATGTGAGTGTATGTACGTGAACGTGAATATATCTACGTGTGTGTACATGTGCGCGTATGTTTTTGTGCGCGTATGTATATGACAAGAAAAGTGGCTTGAAATATGAACGCGTGTTTTTGTGTGAGACTAGGAAAGGCTCCCACAATACTCTCCTTCCTAGGTTTTTAAGTAATGTTTTCGGCAATTGTTTTTTTTTTTTTTTTTTTGCTGTTTATGTGGTTGTTTTAAAAAAACGTCAAAAACGGAGTGTGTTCGTAAAAAATAGTATTTACTTACGCGTGGAAAAGGCGCTCAGTCTTTTTTTTAGGCTGATATTTGTTTTGTTTGTTTTTTTGTTGTGTGCTGACACGTGCAACGAGTTGCGTGGATAGTGAAGTGAATTGTTCGTTTGGAAGGAAAATTTTTTGTTTCGTGTTGACGTCATGTGTCAAGTTGACAGTGTCTTCGCAAATGACTCTGCGGTAGTGTGTGTACATTGTCTGTACAGGAGTTTGTTGTGCATTTGTTCGTGTTGAACGAGTTTCCAGTTGCCGGTGTCAACAGTTGTCAGTTGATCCGTGTGTGTGGTGCATCTCAACTCATTGTTAATTCAGCTTCTTCCTATATGTTGATAGGGATGTCCTGTAATTGTTTCTTTGTTGTTGCGTCTGCTGTGCGGGAGAGAATTGCATAGGCCTATGTAATTTTGCCCCTCACGTTTGTTGCAGGGTAACGTCAGGAAACCGTGAAAAATATTTGTCGAGGTCGAATTTTTCTTTATTTTCGGTATGAAGTCGACAGCTCCGTGTTTATTTTTCTGCCGAGTCTGACGAGGGGTTACGTCATTGTGGTTTGTAGTTCGTTGAGGTTCTTGTCGATAGTAGTTCACTTGTTTTTCTTTGTTGAAATGTTCTTGCTTTTATAATTGTTTCCGGTGGTCTTTTGCGCATGTGTGGATTTCCTTTGAAAGGGGAAGTGACTTTGTCCATGCGTGTGCACATATGCGCGTATGTGTGCGTACATGTGTGTACGTTAGCGTGTGTGTGTATACACGTGAATGTGAGTGTATGTACGTGAACGTGAATATATCTACGTGTGTGTACATGTGCGCGTATGTTTGTGTGCGCGTATGTATATGACAAGAAAAGTGGCTTGAAATGTGAACGCGTGTTTTTGTGTGAGACTAGGAAAGGCTCCTACAAGCCTATTCGTGACCAGACACACACACACATTCAGCTTTATATATATATATATATATATATATATATATATATATATATATATATATATATATGATGCGTCGTGAAATTCGAACACGTGCCACTAAACACAACACACCGCCCAGACTTGACTTATATCTTGCATCAAATCCTCATCTCAACGACACGCTCGCCTCCAATGAATTGATACCAACACAACCAGGAACAGGAAAAAAACATTTAAAAAAATAAATGAAATAAATAAACTAACAAAGAAAAATAAAACAAGTTTTGCTACGAAGAAGCTATTTATTATATCGGAAGTCTTAGCCAAAAGAAATAATACGAACTAGCGGGACCTCTGAAACTTCCAGAGGGGTCTGACTCATATGTAATATATTGATGTTGGCATTCTGTAGATGTTTAGTGTAAATCGAGACGCTCTGATATTATTGTATCTCTTTTGTTAAAACTGAAAATTTTCTGGGGATCAAGTGGGCCAGATATCGTCGGGGGGTATATTTTTCATTGCGAACTAAACTGTGAATAAAATATTTGACTCATTCCTAGAGGAGTGTATTATTTAAAGGAGAGTGGTCTGTTTCTCTCACTTCAATTCTATCATCATTTTGTTTAAACTGGATTTGAATAAAAGTCTGTCAACCGGCGTATTTCGATCGCTTGCAGTCTTCTCCTGATGCTGCTGTGTGCCCACGTTTTATCGCAGATTCTGTTATTGATGAAGACGCACTAGAGTCGACACAAGTTGCAGCTCATATTAGCGACCTGCTAAACGTCCTCGGATAACTACTGCGATATCTCGGGGGAAGCTACTTAAATCACTCTTTCTTTCCTTGATAGAGTACATAATCGAAATCTAATGATCATGTTCTCTTTCCTTTCATAGGGCCTCCTTTTTATATAGAGACGTTGCTACTCTATCTATTTTCATAAGAAATGCTCGCCTGAGCACCGATCTCTGGTTTCCTTCTTGTAAAACATTCACAGCTAAAACTCATCTTATTACTAGCATTGCAAAGAGATATCTTTATTACTTTGTGTATCTAAAACCAAAATGAATGTCCATGAAAAAGTTTGTTACTAAGTAGTATAGTATCATCATCCCATTATTACTTATCTTCTAACAATAGGGCATTATAGTTAATCGAAAAAAAAATGTATAAACGAATATTCAACAAATAACTGTTACCAAAGGCAATAAAATTTACTTGTTTATCTACCTTATAATCTGATTTGATTTCCTTTTTTAAAAGCTTTTAAATTTCAGTTCAACATTCCATTTATAATGGATATCCTTTGATCCAAAATAAAGAAAATGGCTGACTTCCGGAAATCACGGAAGTCTGGTTAGTATTGTTGTTTTATTTTCCCCTTTTAATTAAATTATTCAAATGTTTTAAAATAATTATTATAAATGTATGTGACCTTTTTTAACGTACAAAAAGCCAATGAATAAAATTTCAGTGATGTTCGTCAAAGTCATCCGTCCGCCATTTTGCATTACCATTCTAACGATATGGGACTAAAACGGAATATTTTACTGAAAATTAAAAAAAAATAAAAAAATTTTCAAATATTTTAAAAGAAACAAAAATTTGCCGCCATATAGAAAAGTATCTTTTTATTGCGTTTGGTAACGTTATTTGTTGAATATTTGCTTTCTTTTCAGTTTTTTTTATTCGCTGTTAACTATAATGCAAATTTCCTTTATTTTGTTAGCTTAAAACCATTTGAAAGTTTCCCACAAATGTTTTTTTTTTATCGAAAAGAAATTCTATTTTTATATTTTACATTTTTCTTTTCCGTGCCAATTTATTACTGGCCCGAGGCTATTTTTCTAATGGATCACTTTGTCTAGAAAAATGCCGTCACCACCCCAAGTTCATTAGCTATTATCGATTTTATGTTAATACTAGCAAGGCTACTCGATATTGCCTGAGGTAAAAGTGTAAAATATTTCTATTAAAAACTTCTATTTCTCTATTTCTTTATATCCGTTTCTCTATCTTTCTCCAATTTTTTCATTCTCCACTGTGAAACCCATTTCTCTCTAACTGAACATACCCACATACAACTCTCTTTCAAATAACAGATTCCTAGGAATGGATCAGCATTTTATTTCCAAATTAGTACTCAATAACACTAAAAAAACGACCCTGTCCTGCTGACGAAACCTGTCTCAGTTACCCCCGCCCCCACGAGAATAAATCATTTTTTTAATATCTGATATTATTCATCCAGAGCAACGCTGGGCAATAATATATCAACTTTGTGGGACATTGTACTGTAGTTTTTATTTTTTAAATTTTAGCTGGACACAGAAACACGCAGACAACTGGTCTTTATATAATAGATTTACATCAATATCGATATTTTGAAAACTTAGTAGTCCAATCAATAATGTCTGTCATGTCTAACTTTGTTAATGATACCAATTGGTTAACGAAAGTGCTATGTGATGCAGTGATACAGTGATGGGGCTCTCCTCATTCATTCGGGGCAACGCTGTCCAAGAATATATGAACTTTGTGAGTCTTGGATCTGTAATTTTTGACTTTTTGCTGGACACACAATCACACGGACAACTGCCTATTTGTTTTTATTTTATTCTCTATTTTTCTCGCTCTAATCTTTTCTTTCTCCTCTGCTAAACCCATTCCTCTCTAATGCTCTGCACACATAAAAATGTTCTAAGTATGATAGATTCCTGGGCCACCATTTTATTTCAAAAATAGTAGATAGTAACACTGAGAAACCGCAACCCTAGCCCAGTTGAACTCCAGAGAATAAAGATTTTTGCGATTTTTTAATTTCAGATATTATTCATCTAGGGCAACGCTGATCAATAATATATCTACCTTTGTTCTGCAGGGTTTTTTTTTTTTAATTAAAGGTGAGTACACAAAAACACATACTTAAATCATTCGTTGACATCTATGCTGATGACACGACCATCTACGGCAACACATCAAAGGCTGTGAATGACAAAGTTCTCTCTGATTCTCTCTCCTCTGATCTCGAGCGCCTGGTTCAGTGGGGGAAGACGTGGCTGGTTACCTTTAATGCATCTAAAACCAAACTCCTATCCTTACATCATCAACGCTCAGATCCCCATCTGGCATCAATTGTGATGGATGGCTCTCGTCTGGGAGAGGCCCCGTGTTTTGACAAGCTTCTGGGTTTGACCTTTACTCCTGATCTGAAATGGAACACGTACATCAAGTCTATTGCCAAGGTCGCTGGAAAGATGGTGGGATCCTTCTACCACTCCAGAAGATATCTCACTACTGATGCAATTCTCTATCTATATAAAAGCCAAGTACGTCCAAAGATGGAATACTGCTGCCATATCTGGGCAGGAGCTGCTAAAAACAGTCTATCCTGCCTTGACAGAGTACAAAATAGACTTCGTGGCTTAGTGGGGGATGCCCTTTTCTCTACCCTGCAACCTCTCTCCCACAGAAGAGACGTTGCGAGCCTATCCTTGTTTTATCGTTATTTCCATGGCAGGTGCTCGTCTGAACTCCAATCTCTGGTCCCCCTCGCCAATCTTTCACGAAAAACACCGGTCTAGCTGAATCCACTGTGAAAAATTTCCCCCACTCTTTATCTGTGCCTAAATCAAAACGTGGATTCCATGAACAATGCTTCTTTCTTAGAACTGCACGCCTGTGGAACTCTGTTCCGTCTGCCTGCTTCTCACCTGACTACAATCTGGATTTCTTCAAGTCCAACGTTAACAAATTCTTAATGAACCGCCCCCTTAAGTAAACACTTCATCAAATCTCCACACTAACGTAATGTACTTGCAATAACCCTTATCCCTGAGTGGCTTCCGGGCCTTGATAAGTGGTGACCACTGTGTAACCCCCCCCCAAAAAAACTGCCTTTTATATAATAGATTAGGTCCACTTATGTATTTTAAAGAATAATAAGTCCAACCAATAATCACTCTCATATCTAAGTTTGTTAATTATATCAATTGGTTAACGAACGTGCTATGTAATACAGTGATACAGTGAAGAGGCTCTCAACTCTTGGCATACGTCAGCGTTAGCAGAGAACCGCAAACAATCAAAATACGCTGGTCTTCTCGACAGATATATGTTCAAACTTATAGCAGTGGAGACGAAAGGAGCAATAGCCTCCACCAAACGGTACTTTTTAAAAATTCTTGTTTTGTTTTATGACGCGCCAAACTCGAGACTAGCTTCACTTTACGAGCACCTCTCCGTCGCCATTGTTAAAGAAAACGGTTTGAGCCTGCTCTCGGCCTGCCATGCCAAAAGGACATCCGCTGAAACTCATTGATGTTCTGAATATGAGTTTTTCTTCTTTTTTTTTTTTAGTCTATTCGTTATATAGCAGTTAGAAAGAAACTCTACTTTCTTCATGTTCTTTTAAGTTTTATACAATGAAACTGTTATATAGCGGGATGCGTTAGGATCAATATAACATAAAATATCTTACCGCAAAGTGTCCAGCCTTCACGTGAAAGAATGGAACAATTATGAACAAATAAGAAAATCACTCGCTGTTATATAACGATATACGTTTATTATGGAGACACACACACACACGTAACGACAATTCAAACATAATACATGAAAGGTTAGAAGCCCAAGTATGATAACTGGAACAACAGGAATTATGCTATTTCTCCATTTTCCTTCCTCTTTGTACTTCCGGTCGTTGATCTCACAAGAAGTCACGAGACTTTAAAGTTTAGGATTACGGACAAGGGGAGGCAACTTTGCTCGAAGCAGTAAAGAATGACACCCATTGTATTAAAGTTTTATATCGTCCTAACAAAAACATGTTGGTTTTAGTAAAAGAATATCCACATCTTACGAAGCATGTATAACTATTTATAGTAGAAATTAAAATTAAAAAAAATGATTCAATTTTAAAATAAATAGAATAATCGGACATTTTTTCGGGTGATTAACTTCGTCCGGATAGGAAAATTGTGTCTTGTATGTGTATCCCCAGTAAATACTGTATTGTTGTCTCACAAAGTTTTGCCAAACTGATCCCCTGACTTGCTTGGGTAGGATTGAAACCGCTATCTTCCGACAATGTTCACCTCGGGCCGCTAAGACTCATCGCCTTTATCCACCGCACCATGGGATGTCTGAACGATGTGTTGTGCTTGGAGACATGTATTTGAAATTAAAAAAAAATATGTTTACGGCTTATGATGCATCATAAATGTATGATGCATCATAAATGTATGATGCAATTTAAAAAAGAATAGACTCATTTCTTATTAATGACTCACAAGGAGCTTTCACATAGGTCATTAAAGATCTCTCCTTGTTAACAACCTGTGGTGTTCCCTGGAAGCTGAGTGACCGCAACACTCCCCAGGTTTCCAGTACCCTTCACCTCTTTCGATAACATTTGCGAATGACTTTGTATTTTCTGCAATGGCCGTTTATCACTGATTTCTCACTAGCAGCGGCCATTATTCTTCACTGGAATTTGGGTGGCATTAAGCCTCTTCAAGGTTCCAGTTCTCTTCGCACTTGCTCAGCGGGGGGTCTGGTCAGTGCTCTCTCTTCGGTCTTTCCTTCCTCCTTGACTACTCGGTCTCACTCTTTTTTTTGGGGGGGGGATGGTGATGTATTAATGGGGGATGGAGGTTAGGTAAGAGAACTTATAGTTATGCTGTTTCAACGTTCTTGGTTCTATGTGGCTTATATGTGTTGGTCTCCACATTCAAGGGCTTTCCTTAATATTTCAGATGTTTTATTATTATTATTATTATTATTATTATTATTATTATTATTATTATTATCCACATTTTGCATCTGGCCGTTGGTACTGCGGATTTTATACTGATTGGCGGATCATAACAAATGAACATAGGCTATCAGCATCTTATTTTCTCAGTCTTTCAGCACTTTTTTTAAATTCAATTTTCACCTCAAACAAGGCACAGTGCCACTTTGAAGTAGGGGGATACTATCGGGGACATAATTTGCGGGGGCATTATGAAGGGAGATGAGTAGCAAGATGTTTGTTCACATTACACTTGAACTTCTGCATGTCAGTACAGTTGGGAAAGCAGTATCCCGGAAGGGAGTTCCAAAGACTTACACCTAGGTATCTCTACTGTAACGGAGTGGGACTTAATTGCTTGTCGGGTTTGTCGGGGGTAGTCACGTCGAGGAGGTACCATTAAAGTATTTGTATAACAGGCAGAGGGATGCAACATTTCGTCAATGGAACAGAGGATGAAGCCTAGATGATAGTTCAAGACCTATCAGGTTAGCGACTATCTTTTTAACCCTGTCCAGGAGTGAGAAACAAGCAGCAGATGCACCATCCCAAATGTGACAACATAACTCCATACATGGGCGAATGGTGGCCTTATAGAGGTACAGGATACTTTCAGGCGTAAGTAATTTTCTAGCATGGTAGAGAGATCCCACCTTCTTTGCAGCAGCTTTGGTAATGCTCTCAATGTATCTGTTCCAGTTCATGTTCCCTGTAAACGTTAGGTCGAGGAGTTTAAAGGAAGTACTTTCGGGTAATGTGTTCTTGGCCATTGCTATTGGTGGTAGAGAAGGTTTCTTATAGTTATTGAAGGAAACAAGCATAGTCTTGGCAGCATTGAATGTGACCATTTCGCAAGATTCTGGCAGTTCCTAACAAGGCAGTCTTTAGAAGTACTCCAACATTGCAATGGACCCTAATTTTCTCAATCCACATGTTACATCTTTTTGTGAAACTTTCCAGTGATCCTATCACAATAGGTATGACTTCTACCTTTTTCAACTTCAACAATCTTTTTATCTTCAGTTTTCCTTTTTTTTTTTTGCTTGGTAGTCCTCGACCTTCTTGTTTTCTCTTCTCTCCACATTCACATCTGGGCTTCTTGCTTCAATCACATTATCACATTCAATATTCATATCCCACAATAATTTCATATTATCACTCTTCACCACCCCTTCTAGAAAATTCTCGAACCAGTTTTCACTTCATACTAATCTTCTTTTCTTGCATAGATCCCAAAGAAACTTTTCTCGCGATATTGTCATGCCGCCTCTTGTATTCCTTTTGAGCTAAGTTCTCACAATTACTGAGGAAGTGTTCTACATTCTCACCTTTTTGTCCACAAAGTCGACTTACCGGGTTTTCAGCCGTTTTATCATTATACTAGCATAGATACTCGCGCTTTGCGTCAAACTTTGTTGTACGCTTGGGTGCTCGGGTGCTCTGGTGCTCGGGTACCCATGAAGCGGATATCCGAGTGTACAGCAAAGTCTTGACCTTAACCGTTGACCTTGACTTTGAAAAATAAGGTGCATCATCCCTCGATCGGAGACAATAATTATATCAGGCTTGGTCAGGATCGGTCCAGTGGTGTGGACTGTAGGAGAATAGATGTACATAAGCTATGACCTTGACCTTTGACCTTTACCTTAGAAAATAGTAGCACCATCGCTAGGCGGAGGACCAACATTCTTTCAGGTAAGGTCATGATCGGCCCAGTGGTGTAGGGGTAGTAGGATAGTTGTACACACAGACACACACACTTGAACGTTAATATTTTATATATATATATATATATATATATATATATATATATATATATATATATATATATCTATACTAACCGTGACCCGTTAAGTCAATATGTTATATTAGCTATGGAATTCATGTATGAGCGTGACACTTGTGACGTAAAGAAAATAATTTTTTTTTATATAAAAGACATTTCTATGAACGTATATTAAAATGAAAAAAGAATATAGATAGATTTCTATGAGTCGTTCTGTTTATTATAATTGATTATTTGGGGGGGGGGAAATTACAGTTACTGAATTATAAGTGTTTGGCCATATTATAGGTAAATGTGCACTGAACAGATACCATAATACTTATAGTTTAATTCAAATTTTGATATATCTGCTTTTTTTTTACATCGTTCATTTCTGTATTACGTTTAAGTTATTTTAAACACCACTCTTCCCATGTTAAATAATATATATATATATATATATATATATATATATATATATATATATATATATATATATAAAGGCGAGTTGGTGAGAAACATGGTAAAAAAAAATTAAAAAATAATAGTGCAGTATATATTTAGTTATTTATATACGTATTACCGAATGCTAGTATCGACGGTTTAAAATATAATTAGAAAGATATCTATAATTAATCCCCTTTACCGGGGAAGAGACCTATAATTAGTCCCCTTTACCGGAGCCTCTTCGGCCTTTATAGGGATTTGAAAGCGAGTGTATATATAATAAACCCTGATATAAGAGAAATTTTCTCGGGGGGGGGGGGGCACCCGTATATAAGATGCTTTAGGAGCTGGAAAAGAAGTCTTATATCTGGGTTAAACTATATATACATATATATATATATATATATATATATATATATATATATATATATATATATATATATATATAGAGAGAGAGAGAGAGAGAGAGAGAGAGATAGATATAGATTAACCCAGATATAAGAATTCCTGTATATAAGTACATATATATACATACTAGCATTTCAGCCTGATGTTGCCCGGGTATTTGCAGGTGTGTGTTCAGCAAAAAAAAGTGGTAGTAGGAAGGCACGCTCGAACCCGTTCTGCAAAGGAGGAAAACAACGGAAAAAAAGTAACGCCTTTACTGTTACGATACCGCCAAACCGAAAGTGACGTAGGTTTTAATTAAGGCTAGACAATCGAAAGGAGAGGATCACTTTCGAAAATGTCGGCGAAAAAAGCGACCCCTCCTCTAGAAAAGTTCCTAGTTGAAGGTGAAGATATTAATGTTTTTAGCCAATTTTTCGATATTTGTCGTCTGAAAGGTCGAGCTTCAAAACGATACTGATCTTGGTAAAATCCGTCGCCTCTGTCGAAATTTTAGGCAGACATGCAAACATACATACAAACATTTATATATTGGTAACTGAAGATTTTCGACACAAACCGATTAAAAAAATTGCCCTATTTCTGAATACCCTTTTTTTTACACCAGAAATTGTCTGAGTAATTTGGTAGAACCGCAGAGATAATTTTTTTTGAAAACTTTGCCCTCTATTATGACCCCTTAATATTTTTTGCTTTGGGCTCAAATCAAGTTAGATCCATATCCAAGGAAACTATATCTAAAATTTCAATTGTTTATACCAAAAATTGTCGGAGGAGTTTGGTAGAGTTCTCAAAGGTCAAATCGTTGAACTTTGGCCGCTTAACAGCCAAATTTCTGTCCGCAAACGGATTACAAAGATTTTCCCAAATCTCAGTACCTTATATATTAAATTTCGAGTCTGTAGACTTAAAATTGACAGAGTTATTGTGTAGGGAAATGTACATAGACACACAGACAGACAGACAGACACGTTCATTTTTATAGATACATAGATACGTACTTATACATATGTATGTACATATATATTTACACACACATATATATTTACATATATATATATATATATATATATATATATATATATATATATATATATACGAGAGACGTGCAATAAGTAACGCCCCTGGCCCACTTCCCATAGAAGTAGATCAACGAAACTTGGCATAGTTATAAGTCTTTCTCTACATAGGAACCACTCAGAGTTATGCATTTCTCCCATCGTTTATGCAGCTCTGGAGACCGTTTTTGTAGAACACCCCAGGTTGGGTCTCCAACCACGACGTGACTTCAAGGTTGCATCATCAGGGAAATGCTTTCCTTTCAAAAACAACTTCATGGCTGGGAAGAGGGGAAAGTCAGAGGGTGCAAGGTCAGGAGAGTAGTGAGGATGGGGAAGGATTTCATAACCACATGCCCGGGCTTCTGATCTGGCGACATGAGAGTTGTGGACCAGAGCATTGTCCTGCAGGAGGAGGGTACGTTTGTTTATCTTGACCCGCCTCTTGATTTTGATAGCTTCCCTTAATTTTCTCAAAAGTGAAGCATAATATACTCCTGTAATTGTGGTACCCTTTGCCAGGAAATCTGTCATCACTACTCCGTCCTGGTCCCAGAAGACTGTGAGCATGACCTTGCCAGCGGAGGGCTGCACCCTTGCCTTCTTTGGAGGTGGTGAGTCCAAGTGCTTCCACTGCATTGACTGGGCTTTGGTGTCTGGATCATAGTGATGGACCCAGGTTTCATCCTGTGTAATCAGTCTTTTGAAAAACTCATCTTCTTGACACATCTCTAAATACATCCTCGAGCACTCGACGCGTTCTCGCTTCTGGAATGGTGTGAGCAACCTGGGAATCCATTTGGCAGACACCTTATGCATATGCAAATGGTCATGAATGATAGTTTCCACAGACCCTGTACTAATCTTGACATCTAGGGCTATTTGTCGAATAGTAATGCGCCGATCTTCCAAAATGGCATCCTCAACTTGACGGTCAGATGCCTTATCAATGGTAGAAGGGGGGCGACCAGGTATGGGAGCTGTTTCCACAGACTTCCGGCCATGTTTGAATTCACAATGCCAGTGTTTTACAAGGTAATTTGATGGGGCATTATCACCATGAGTTTCTTTCATTTCATCAAAAGTCTCCTGTGGTGTGCGTCCTTTCAAATACAAAAACCGGATCACTGCTCAACATTCAACAGGCTCCATTTCACATCTGACTCAGTTCAAACACCTATAAAACAGAAACCACAATTAGTTCAGAGCTGTAATTTGACACATAACCCGTAGAGATATAAATCATTGCACATACAAAATTTCAGCAAGATCAGACAACTGGAAGTGGGTCAGGGGTATTACTTATTGCACGCCCCTCGTAGAGAGAGAGAGAGAAACAGACAGACAGACAGACAGACAAACAGAGACAGAGCACAAATACGCTGATTTCAAATTTTATCTATTTTTTTACCTCGCTTTGTAAACTCACTTCTTTCTGATTCAAACAATTTACCCGAGTCCACTATGTGACTGAACGGGTTTTTTTTTTTTAATGCTTCATTATATATATTTGCGTGTTCCGAAACAGAGTTCATAGCTATAGGCATTTTTACAGCGTTATCATGACATGGGGTGTAAAATCGCCCTTTTTTTTACCGGCCGTGCAGCCACAGAGATACGCGCTGAAACCGAACCAGGAAGACGAACAGGTGGATGGATTCCAAATCGTGGACAAGTAATCCAAGCGATATTTTCCGGCGCCGTAATTGTATCCTCTGTCTTCATTGACATTTGCGCGACTCAAAAGCTTGCTTGCTTGCAATCTGAAACGACAAGAATGACGATAGTACGCGCATGAATGTCAAACCTGGAAGTGGGTGATATTTACAACTTGAAGCTGTGTTCAGTTGGCAGTCTCCCCTTCATCAATACACTGTGAAAGTCTCTTATTAAAATTCAACGCAACCAACTGCCCCAGAAGTCGGATAATTGATACTAACTACAATAACGAAATGTGGATGGGTAGGTTTGCACGTCAATGCGTGCAGTAGAACCTCGGAATTCGGTAGCCCTAGGATACGTTTTTTTTTCAGGTTTTTTTTTTACATGGAAGTAACCACTTATCAAGGCCCGGAGGCCACTCGGGGATAAGGGTTATTGTCTGTATCGTAATCAATGGGATAATATCGTAGTAATCATTAGTAATGGAGATTTGATAAATTGGATTACTTAAGGGGGCGGTTTATCAGGAATTTGTTTATGTTGGACTTGAAGACATCCAAGTTTGATAAATTGGATTACTTAGGGTTATGTGGAATACGATGCTTTCCGCCCTGGTTACTATATCTACCCCGCTTTACGGTGTTATTTATTATGTTATTTGGTTATATACATATGTATTAAAGACTGCACTGTATTTTGTTACTAATTTTAATGCCGTATCCCGGGGTATAAACACCCTGTTATAAAAATTATCCGAAAGAAAAAGAGAATGGAAAAGGATGGAAGAGGGAAAATCTGATTCGCGAGAAAAAACTAAATAAATATTAAGAACTAAAAAAAATATATATACCAGCAAAAAATTACAGTTCAACTGGATTTTTTTTTTGTTTGCTGGTATGTTTTTTTTTAGTTCTTAATATTTTTCTTAATTTTTTTTATTTTTAGTCAGAAAAATATATCAGCAAAAAAATATAGTAGAACTGAATTTTTTTGCCGGTATATTTTTTTAGTTCTTAATATTTCTTAGTTAGTTTTTCTCGCGAGTCAGATTTTCCCTCTTCCATCCTTTTTCATTCTCTTTTTCTTTCGGATAATTTTTATAACAGGGTGTTTATACCCCGGGATACGGCATTAAAATTTGTATAACAGGGATCTTATACATACGTACGAAAACAAGATGTATATGTTGTATAACCGTGTATATAACGTGTATCTAAATCGAGTATATATCTCTACTACTATATAAAAGCCATTATGTGCGTGTGTGTGATTTCCTTCCTCATAGGTTCCGAAACAGCTGAGCCTATCTTTCGCAAATTTCACACAAATATAATTTATAGTCCTGGAATTGTTTCTAGGTATGTATCACGTCTTAAAAATAATCTGTCTTCTTTTATAGATAAAAAAAAAGAATTTTTACAGGGGAATATTTTACGTTACACCGGCGTAACCTTGTACGGTGTTTCGTAAAATATTCCCCGGTAAATTTTTTTTATTATTATTTTTATTTATAAGAAAGGAAGGATTATTTTTTTAAGAGGGCCAAGCCCAAACATCAGCTGACGTGATATTGTAAACAAACACAGACGGAATTTGATGAACGACATTATCATTATTATTATTTTAATTTATTTATTTATTTATTTGCGAATTAATCTAGTGGACAAATTATTTCTCGTAATATATAATATTTAATAGAAGATTGATATTACATCCGCAATCTGCATGAAATGAAATATCATGTTTAAGCGTATTCTACGACCGGGCAACGCTAGTATATATATATATATATATATATGATCTGTTCTCTCTGTCTGTATTAAATACTTATGTTTGTTTGTCTTCTGTGGACGCGTAGACGCGCGTGTTTACATATTAAATTGCACATCACAAATGAATATATATTCCTGAACTGTCATCTAGGCTTCAACCTCTGTCCCATCGACGAAATGTTGCATCTATCTGCCCGTTCTACAAGCACGTGTACACCATCGACGTAAATACCTCCGACAAGCCCAACAAGCAGCTAAATCTCACCCCTTCACAGTAGAGATACCTAGGTGTAAGAAAGCCTTCTATTCCAATAATTTCCTCCCTAGAACTGCTAGACTTTAGAATTCACTTCTGAGATTCTGCTTTCCCAACTGTACAGACATGCAGAAGTTCAAGTGTAATATGAACAGACATCTTGCTGCTCATCTCCCTTCATAATGCCCCCGCAAATTATGTCCCCGATAGTAGCCCCCTGCATCAAAGTGGCACTGTTCCTCGTTTGGGTGTGAAAAAAAATGTGGGAGGTGAGCATCTTGGAGGATCGTTATCAACAATTTCCCCTACTCTCTATCTGTGCTTAAATTTAAACACAGATTCCATGAACAAAGCTTCTTTCCTAGAACTACCCGCCTGCGGGATTCTGTTTCGTTGACCTGCTTTCCAGCTGACTACAACATGTTCGTCTTCAAGTCTAATTTAAACAAGTGCGTGTTGAGCCGTCTCCTTAAATAATCAAATTATACTCAAATCGCACCACTAACGATTACTACGCTTTTGTCCCGATGAGTTACATACACTGATTTATCCTTACCGTCGAGTGGCCTTCAGGCCTTGATAAATGGTGACTCCCTTGTAAAAAAATCTTTATTCAGAAGGGAACCGGCTTACAGGGTCAAATAACTGTGAAGATGTATTTATTGGAGTGGATTCAAACAGGAGCTAGAACTGAATTCGCTGTGAACTAGAACGAAATTTGATGCAGAATAGGAGGAAATGTACATGCAACATAAATGTGGGGAGTTTATCTCTTGGGGATCTATATTACAGAAAACTAAAAGAGGGGAAAAGACTCATACAGTCAACTGTCATCGAGGTAAGTGAACAAATAAAAGCCATAATTGAGTGCAACTTTCTCAGGTACGGAATCTCTATATTAATAGTGTAGGACTATTAACGCACGTACGTGTGTCAGGGTTTTCAGATTATAAATGATTCGATCGGGATATCTTATTTATTAAAAACTAGGATAGAAGCTGATAATTAGGACTATGACAAGAGAACATTCTTTTCATTATGTTGACTCTCGAGTATATTTTTATATAGAGTGATGTGGTTTTCGATTGGTTAACTGTGTCGTATATATACTCGAGAATCAAAACGATAATAAGAATATTCTCTTGTCATAGACTTAGTGCTTATATACTATGAACATTAAATTATTCGTCTATAGATACGCTAATTCAATGTTCGTCGTGTTATCACCTTCTACTTTACTTTTTGATAA
>NC_136512.1:72307311-72319811 GCF_053919585.1 Euprymna scolopes
AGATAGATAGAATAGATATATGTTATTTGCTTTTGCGATACGTTTTGAATGAATTCAATTATTTACGAAAGTGCATTTTTACCTAAATGCGAGTATATATATATATATATATATATATATATATATATATATATATATCATAATCAAATATGTAAAAGGCTGTATGTCTCTCTGTCGAACACTCTTTCTGTCAGTCTCTCTGCCTGTCTCCATATTTTCAAACTCTATCTCCTCCGAAACTAAAAGTAGGAGAGCAGCGCTAGGGGCATCAAATCATTGGATTTTTTATGGACCGTTCTTTTATGGGTCTTTAGGCAGTTAAAATAATTTTTAAGAAATCAAAACTTGGTCAAAATTGAAAAATCATTATACCTTTTGTACATTAATCTTAGTTCATTTTTAATTTTTAATCAGTTCATATGTGTGTCACGTTTATACAGTGGTAACGTCACCAGCTTTACATGGTTACGATTTCGGTTTCGATTCTAGCTGATAACACCCAAATACTTTTTTTTCTACTTTTGAAATCACATCATCATCATCATCATCATCATCATCATCATCACGCAGTCCGTCAGTGTTGATGATGATTAGTTGGGGCGTCACTGCTTTATCCCTGGGTGTTGGCGTAGTCTCACTCCATCACCACAGGACTTTCAACCTTGGCTCCAAACTTGCTTGCGCAGTTTAGGTGCAGTATCTGTTGCGCATCAGATAGACACCCTCTGAACCTCTAGTGCTCATGCCCAGTGGAGTGAACCCTCGACGACTGGCAGCAGAGGAGGCCGCAGCTTCTGGCCGAAAGTAATCTCAGTGAGGTAAACAGTCGGCCTATCGTGTCCACCACTACGCCTTTTCTTTCTGGATGAGGTTCCATAGCCTTTTAATGAAAACTGCAAAGCAGCAGTAGGATTTGAAGTCAGAGTTCCCATCTCTTAGCCTTTTGCTGTGATAACGCCCACAAAACAGGGGTGTTTGATTTTGGGATTGGTCCCCCAAGTCTTCGCCCACCGAAAGGCACCTACAAGACAGTAGCTCAGGGGTTGGTAGTGTGCCAGGGCATGTCCACACATCGGTGGGCCATAACGCAATACCTCTGGGGTCCCCTACTACTCCGAGATCTCCTACAAGTTTAGCCTGGGGCCGCAAGGCACCCAGTTACCGTGTGTGGCCGACGTGGAGGCACTGTAGGAGTCTTGATGATGGAGAGGCTATGTACTGGCAGGGAAGACTTATTCATTCATCGCTGCTCCCTTTTCACCACGAGGTTAGCCAGCGGTGTTAGCTGGAAGCGAGAAGGCATGCAAGCATCACACCCCCTACCGGATTAAGAATCCAAATGCGCACTACTACCACGACGACTACGACTACTACTACCACGACGACTACGACTACTACTACCACGACGACTACGACTACTACTACTACTACTACTACTACTAATAATAATAATAATAATAATAATATGCTCCATGTGAGCCAATAATAATAATAAAGCCGCATTCCTATCTATTTGCTTTTTGACAATTTGATTAATACGTGCAAAATTAATTTCCATACTGAAAACAGATTTATTCACATTTCCCCATAATTTCTACATATTCTATTTATTCAAAGAAAATCGATATTAAGCTTGATGCTTATTAATCGGTTTTAGTAATAGAATTATATTAATTTATTGCGGACTATTATTCTCATCTTTTCTTAGTTGCTGCTTCACGACGCCTCGGCCAACTATTCCTCTGGCCTTCGTCAGGTGGTAACCACGACGGGATAGGAACTTCGAATCTCCTAACTGCATTCTCAGCAATCACTGCCATCCGTAGTTGTTGTCGTCTCACCACGTTTTTGTTCAAGAAAGCCTCTGGCCGGCTTTGAGTAGGATTGAAACCGCTATCTTCAGACAGTTATCATCTGGAACCGTAGAGATTCAAAGTCTTTATCAACTGCGCCACGTTGATAATACTAATCTCAACAATGAATTCCAATTTAAATATAGTAATAGAATTGTTTTACTTGTAATCTATATATCTATAAAAGTGAACGTGTCTGTGTGTCTGTGTACATTTCTCTACACAATAACTCTAATTTTTAGTCTACAGACTCGAAATTTGATAAACAGGGTACTGAGATTTGGGAAAAATATTTGTGATCGGTTTTCGGTCAGATATTTGTTTTTTAAGGGGTCACAGTTCAACGATTTGACCTTTGAGAACTCTGCCAAACTCCTCCGAAAATTCCTAACTTAATAACTTAGTTTGAACATCAAAAAATAAATGTTAAGGGGTCATAATAGGGGTCAAAGTTTAAAAAAATTGACAGCTTTTTTTTTTTTTTTTGCTAAGCATATACATCCAAACACCCGGGCAACGCCGGGCAACGCCGGGCACCCATGCAAATAATATATAGTAATAGAATTGTTTTACTTGTTTTGTTAAGGAATATTATTTAAAGTTGATTTTTTAAATTTATTTTTAACGGTATTTTTAATTATTTGCTAAAGCCGACATTAATAAAACTTGTTTTCGTTTAAAGACGGAGGTAAGATGAATGCTTTGATTTCGAACTTAGCTGACGGCACCTAGCTCACGCACACACAAACATATTCTATTACTAAAAACGATTAATAGCATCAAGCTTATTATTAATATCGATTTTCTTTGAATATATATATATATATATATATATATATATATATATATATATATATATATATATATATATATATATATATATATATATATATATATATATATATATATATATATATATATATATATATATATATTAGCCGAATGGATACGGTCTCTGCTAATCGAGTCAGATGGTTCGTGTTGCCGGGTTCGAATCGTTCGACTGGTGTTAATCGTGACACCATGCACAGAAGATTCCCGAAAGGATGAAACACTAGTGTCTGTAGGTATTTAATTATTATAGTAAAAGAAAATAATTACCATATATATATATATATATATATATATATATATATATATATATATATATATATAATATATAATGCATAGATCATCGTATAACGATTAGATCACTGTCTGACTGATGTAAAGAACATTTAAAATTAAAAAAATGTTTAAATTCAACGTTATTTCACGCAGTTAATGCTAGCCGAATGGATACGGTCTCTACTAATCGAGCCAGATGGTTCGTGTTGCCGGGTTCGAATCGTTCGACTGGCGTTACTCTTGACACCCTGCACTGAAGATTCCCGAAAGGATGAAACACTAGTGTCTGTAGGTATTTAATTATTATAGTAAAAGAAAATAATTACCATATATATATATATATATATATATATATATATATATATATATATAATATATAATGCATAGATCATCGTATAACGATTAGATCACTGTCTGACTGATGTAAAGAACATTTAAAATTAAAAAAATGTTTAAATTCAACGTTATTTCACGCAGTTAATGCTAGCCGAATGGATACGGTCTCTACTAATCGAGCCAGATGGTTCGTGTTGCCGGGTTCGAATCGTTCGACTGGCGTTACTCTTGACACCCTGCACTGAAGATTCCCGAAAGGATGAAACACTAGTGTCTGTAGGTATTTAATTATTATAGTAAAAATAAAAAATAACCATATATATATATATATATATATATATATGGCTATCTTTTTTTTTAGCAACTCCTGCCCAGATGTGGCAGCAGTACTCCATCCTTGGACGTACTTGGCTTTTATATAGATAGAGAATTGCATCAGCAATGAGATATCTTTTGGAGAGTTAGAAGGATCCTATATATATATATATATATATATATATATATATATATATATATATATATATATATATATATATATATGTGTGTGTGTGTGTGTGTATATAACGCAATCATGAAGGGAAGACTTAAATTCATGATTAAAAAACGTTTAAAATAAAGTAAACGGGGCGAAGAAAAGAGAAAAAAATGGAGGCGTCACGTGACCGGTTCTACCCTCGATTTATCAAAGCTTTATCGAGAAATTTGTTTTGGAGAAAACGAAAACGAATGGAAATCGAAAATGTGTACGAATAAAATCACGTTGCCTTATATCATGTATGAGGGAGGGGGGGGGGGAAAGCGATTAAAATAAAGCAACGTTATATTACTTGAAGATCCTAGAGACTAATCACGCTCAAACCCAAGAGGCATTCTTTCTGTTTATAGAGGGGAGGCCTTCTCAACCGGACTTGAAGACATCCAGGTTGTAGTCAGGTGGGAAACAGGCAAATGGAACAGAGTTCCACAGGCGTGAACTTCTAAGAAAGAAGATTTGTTCATGGAATCTACGTTTTCGTTTTGGCACAGATAAAAAGTGGGGAAAATTTTTGACAGTGGTTTCAACTAGACGGGTGTTTTTCGTGGAAGGCTGGCGAGGGGGGCAGGGATTGCAGCTCAGACGAACACTTGCCATGGAAGTAACGATAAAACAAATCATGGCTCGCAACATCTCTCCTGTGGGAGAGAGGTTGGAGGGAAGAGAAAAGGGCATCCCCCACTAAGCCACGAAGTCTATTTTGTACTCTGTCAAGGCAGGATAGGCTGTTTTTGCAGCTCCTGCCCAGATGTGGCAGCAGTACTCCATCCTTGGACATACTTGGCTTTTATATAGATAGAGAATTGCATCAACAATGAGATATCTTCTGGAGAGTTAGAAGGATCCTACCATGTTTCCAGCGACCTTGGCAACAGACTTGATGTACGTGTTCCATTTCAGGTCAGGAGTAAAGGTCAAGTCGAGAAGCTTATCAAAACATGGGGCTTCCCCTAGACGAAATCCATCCATTTCAATTGATGCCAGAAGGGGGCCAGAGCGTTGATGATGAAAAGATAGGAGCTTGGTTTAAGATGCATTTAAAGTAACCAGCCATCTCTTCCCCCACTGTACCACGCGCCCGAGATCAGAGGAGAGAGAATCAGAGAGAACTTTGTCATTTACGGCTTTTAGAGTGTTGCCATAGATAGTCGTGTCATCAGCGTAGATGTCAATGAATGATTTAAGTATGTGTCTTGGGAGATCATTGATGTAGATCAGGAAAAGAGTTGGGCCCAGAAAGGACCCCAGAGGGACTCCAGCATTAATACTGAGGGCATCTGATTTCTGTCCATCAACCACTACTCTTATGAACCTATCAGAGAGAAATGATTTAACGATTGAGAAACCATTTCCAGTTATATCGTAGCTGGAAATCTTGTGAAGTAGGCCTTTATACCATACCTTATCGAAGGCTTTTGATATGTCAAGAGCAATTGCCCTAGAGAGGAAGCCTTTGTTAAGAGATTCACTAATCCTATGAGATACAACCATTAGCATATCTGCGGTAGATCTGGCAGAACAGAAACCATATTGCATGTCACTAAGAAGATTATTTCTGCTGAGGTGGTTGACTACTTCTTTATTTAATATGGATTCCAACAACTTACTCATGACACACAGAAGACTTATTGGTCTGTATTGAGAAGGAGACGACTTATCACCCGAATTCTTAAATACAGGACATACTGATGAGGTTTTTCAGGGTGTTGGGAAGGCAACACTTAAAGAGTTTTTTCAGCATGGAGGCAAGCTTTTTCAGCACTATAATTGGAATGCCGTCAGGGCCAGTTGCTTTACTGGAATTAGGGTTCTTGATTAGCTTGGCGACCTCACGCACAGATATTTGTATGTGACATAGCGTGTTGTCTGCTATAAGAGGGAATACGGGGAGTTGATGGCCTTAGTCGCATAGGGTAGAATTAGCTGCAAAGTTCTTCACAAATAGTTTGGCCTTGTCTGATGCTGACGAGATGACCTAAAGTCCATTGATGATGGTTGGGATAGAACGCACGCTTCTGTTCAGGATCCCGTTTGCTATTTGCCAGAACTGGTGGGAACCAAGCCGCTGATCAGCTACTTTGGATCTAACGGACTGAGCATATAGCTCTCTTGCATTTTTTATTACTCTTTTACAGTGGTTGCTGGCGTTCCTGAAAGCAGCTTTAGTCTCAGTACATCTATTACGTTGGTAGCTATGGAAAAAGTGATTTCTGTGCGCGACGGCAGCAGCACATTCAGGGGAGAACCATGGCAGGCTGTTAGATTTTTGATGGAATTTTTTTGGATGGTATGAATCGGTTTATGCCTACAATTTACCATTCCGTCAGGTCTGATACTATAGAGGACACATCCTTTTTAAACATCGAATTCAGAGGTAGGCCAGATATGAATGTACCGAAGCTATCCCAGTCAGCCATAGAATATCGATATACAGTACGGTGGAGAGGTATGTCTGAAGACTTATTGCATTTCATTTTTATCTTAACTGCTACAACAGAGTGGTCGGAGGATCCCAGAGGAGATATAACGGAACATGAACAGAGCTCAGGGGAAGTTGCGAGGAAAAGGTCTAGAAGGCTTGCATATTGACCGGTAGTATCGAGCACACGGGTAGGTTAGTGAACAATCTGAGTGAGGTCATAGGCCGTGGCAAAATCATGGCACAATCTCCCCTCGTCATCGGTTTTATTCGAGTGGGTCAGCCATTCCACATTATGGACATTTCAGTCACCGCAAATGTGAATGTTAGCCGAAGGATGAGCAGACAGGATGTGGTCAATTTTCTACGATATGCTCTTAAAGATAGTAACCCCACTGTTGTGGGGTCGATAGAGGGCAAATATAAATGCAGTGGTGTAAGCTAGTGCAACCCGGAAGCACATATAAGGTAAATTAGGGTCTTCTCTGGAGATACCCCTACCACATGGAAAGCCATCAATGATGTAGGCACATATTCCATGCCCATGGGGATCTTGGGGGTGAGATTTAGATGGTAAGTTAGAGTATCCTTTAATTATGAATTTTTCTAGCGAAGTGGTTGGCCCTATGCCAGTTTCACTTAGAAAGAATATGTCCGGTTTGGTCCCCTGTAATTGTGTTTCAACCTCTGGAATGTTGGAGCGTAGACCCCTGATGTTGGAGAAGGGGGCCTGGTAGAATGGGTCTACGTTGGAGAATGGGGTCCTATGTTTATTCGTGTTTTTTTTTTAGATTTGTCATGATGAGGTTTTGGGATTTGTGGAGCAGATCGGTAGACTTGGTTGGAGCAGGACAGTAAGAGAGGAAAAGACAAGAAGTTTTTTTTTTGTAGCACATGATAATGTAAAGCCTCGGTACTTTGCACCTGCTGATAGGATAGCCTCCTTAGTGGTTAATCCAAGGTTCGGGTCCCTGACTATTAGGTGGACAACGTCAGCCCAGATGTATCGTTTACCTCCAACACCCTTACTAGTGACATGACCACAAGGATAGAAATAGAAACAGAAATTTTCCGACATCTCAGGCTACTGTTCACAAAGTACTACCGATCTGGAAAGCAGCATTTTCTTCACCCTTTGTCAGAAAAATCACTTATTGGAAATGAGGACTGAAGGACAAAAAAGGAGAAGCGAGAGTTACTGGAGCTGCCGATAACACATCCACATGCATTATCTACTCTCCATTAAAAAAAAAATGGAAAAAAAAGGTGATAAGGACTTATTATTATCTACTTAATATAAGTCCGTTGCCCCATTCCCAGTTTAGGATATTACTTGAAGATAGTCTCCCCTCCCATATTAATGCATGGATACTTTTGCCTTTATTTACCTCGAGCTAGGATGTTCGACCGTTTCAGCTCTACCCCATAATAAATATCCTATAATGGAACTTTTATCAAATTGGAGATTACGCAACCCTTGCTCACAGTTACACGCACAATTGCCCCTACAGGGGTATCCTTTGTCTTTCGAGACTAAACGAAAGCGTCTCTCTCTCTCTCTCTCTCTCTCTATATATATATATATATATATATATATATATATATATATATATATATATATATATATATATATATGAGCGGAAATTCGTCGAGAGCTCTTTCGGCTATCATCTTTTCAGGAAAAAATCGATAGCAAACAAAATAATAGTGTTGCGATATTAAAGAGCACTACTGGGGAATTTGGATGTGCCAAAATTAAGAAAAAAAAAACGTACGGCGTTTAAAAGCGACTAAAACTGAGCACAACGAGGAAGAAGAAAAAAAGGGGGGAGGAGAAAAGGGGTCAAAGTTCCCCAAAAAAGAAATAATGCTTATGCTGTCTCCTTTTGCCGGCATAAAGAAGGTGTCCGAACCGCAATAGAGACAGACTCCAAAATCTTTAAATGGTTTTTGGAGTCTTCTCTGTGTAACGCCTCGAACCACTCTATTTTATATTTGTCGGCACAGCATGTATTGTCAACCAAATGTTGGCCAATAGCAGAGTCCAAGACTACAGAAGGAGAAAGACTATCAGATTCTCCCCCACCCACCGACATAACCAGCAACGCACTGCCATTAAAATTGATGAATAATCTCTCTCTCTCTACATATAAAGTGAACGTGTCTGTGTGTATGTCTGTGTGTCTGTGCATGTACATTTTCCTACGCAATAACTCTGTCAATGTTTAGTCTACAGACTCGAAATTTGATATACAGGGTACTGAGATTGGGAAAAAATCTTTGTGATCCGTTTTCGGCCATAAATTTGTGTTAAGCGGTCAAAGTTCAACGATTTGACCTTTGAGAATTCTACCAAACTCCTCCGACAATTTCGGGTATAAACATTTGAAATTTTAGATACAGGTTTCTTGGACACAGATCTAACTTAATAACTTGATGTGAGCCATAAACAATAAAATTTAAGGGGTCATAATAGGGGTCAAAACTAAAAAAGTTGACCTTCTTATTTTTTTTTTCGCTATTTTTTTGTCTCAGCATACACCTCCAAACACCCGGGTAACGCCGGGCCGAAATGCTAGTATATCTTTAAAATTGAACGTGTCTGTGTGTCTGTGTGTATGTGTGTCTGTCTGTGTACATTTCCCTACGCAATAACTATCAATTTTAAGTCTACAGACTCGAAATTTGATATATAAGGTTGTGAGGTTAGGAAAAATCTTTGTGATCCATTTTCGGCCAGAAATTTGGCTGTTAATAACTTTTGAAGTTCGACATTTCAGACGACAAATATCAAAAATTTGGCTAAAATCATTAATATATTCACCTTCAACTGGGCACTTTTCTACAGGGGGAGGTCGCTTTTTTCGCCGATATTTTCGAAAGTCATCCTTTCCTTTCGATTGTCTAGCATAATTAATACCTACGTCACTTACGGTTTGGTGGTGGTCGTAACAGCAAAGACGTTACGTTTTCACCCGTTCTTTTCCTCCTTCACGGTACGGGTTCGAGCCTGCGTTCCTACTACCACTTTTTTTTTTTTTTTTTGCTCAACATATACTTCCAAACACCCGGGCAACGCCGGGCACCTATGCTAGTATTGCTAATTTGGGTGTAACGCAGATTATCTTTGCGAAAAAAAAAAGGAAAAGCAGATCTCGTAGTGTATACCAAATGCAAGGAAACAGAGTAGAAGCATTCCTAAACACTTCTAACAATCTGTTTTGACAATTTAATACTCTTGTCCCCAATCCACGGTAATTTTAAATAAACCGGGCATTTCACAGGTCGAAACTTTTTAAGCGGATTTAAAATCATCAACTTTAAATTGTCAATGCAATCATCAATAATGTCAAGCGACTTTGTTTGGAATAAAACGCAGTTAAATATTATCAAAGCGTTAAAGTTAAATGCCGGCATATATATGTGTAAACCAGACAAAAGAACCAGTTGTTATTTTGGATACATCCGATTACGTTGAGAAAATGTTATTTATTCTTAACGATGCTTGCAACTTCCGGAAACTTGGCCCTGTTGAGTTGACGGATAATACTTGCCAAAACGAGGCCAAAATACAAATACGTCTACTTGTATTACTTAAAAAGAACTTTTTTTTTGCAAGGACGTTTAGGACAAGATTAGACCCTCTTGGTCACAAGGGTCCAGATTGTATCGTCTCCCTAAAATCCATAAACAAGGTGTTCCACTGAGACCTATTTTATCTATGATAGGTTCTGCTCAACATTCTTTGGTTCAGTGGCTTGTCAAAATTTTGCACCCCGTGCGTGACTTATATAGCACGCACTGTATTCTTGACTCTTTTCGGTTTGTTAAATGTCTATGTGGGTTGGATTCGAATGCAGAGACATCGTTTACGTTTTCATTTGATGTCTCTAGTCTCTTTACTAACATACCGTTAGATGAGACGATACGTATTTGTACCGACGCGTTTTATGGCGATCGCCTGACTTCTCCGCGCTTTTCCAAAGAGATATTTACTGAACTCGTTTTCATGTGCACCAAATCAGTGGAGTTTAGCTTTGGTGACATTATGTACTGTCAGGTCGACGGGGTTTCAATGGGGAGTCCGTTGACTCCAACTTTAGCTGATATTTTTGTTGGTTACTACGAATCCGTTCTGTTCAATTCTGGAACAAAACCCACCACATATTTCAGATATGTTGACACTTTTGCTATGTTTTCATCGCAAAATGAAGCGTCAGCATTTTTTAATAGGTTGAATTCCTTGCATGGGCTCTAAAGTTCATTATGGAAAGTGAGAAGGACAATTTTCTTCCCTTCTTGGATGTTCTCGTTAAACGTTCAAGGGGGAGGGGTTTCTCACTACAATTTATAGGAAGCCTACTTTCATGGCTTAAATATGAACTGGTCGTCTTTGTACCTGAATCCCGTAAGGTCAACTTAATTAATACGCTGGTACATAGAGCTCTCATGATATGTTCACCTAGTAGATTAGACTCCGAACTTGATAAGATCAGAGAAATATTTATCAATAATGCTTATCCTTTGGACCTTAGGCCCTGTCGGTGGGGCATTAGAATACGCCGACTGCCCCCCTGCAGAGGGTAAAAGTCCCTCAATGGGGGTCCTGGATCTGACCTTAAACTATATCCAGTGGTGAGGCCCCAACTTGTGGGCTTTGGGGAGTATGGAGTCACCCTTTAATTACCATTGCTCCCAGGTCCAGTCTGACCCGGAGTGGTAGTACCTGTTAGGGTCCCAACTATGGGTTGAATAGAAACCGACGTGAAAACAACAAATATATTCTATAAAAAAAAATTTCTTCAAAATCTTTGGATTCGGCATTATAAATAACCCAAAAAGGGTTGATATGCCGTAAAACAAAAACAACCAACCAACCTTTGGATCTTATTGAAGACTAAAATCATTAATTTCCTTACCGTCAACTGGGCACTTTTCTACAGGGAGGGGTCGCTTTTTTCGCCGATATTTTCGAAAGTCATCCTCTCCTTCCGATTGTCTAGCATAATTAATACCTACGGCATTGACAAGAAGGTTGGTGATTATTTTAAATCCCCTAAAAATTTAGACCTGCGAAGTGCCCGGTTTATTTAAAATTACCGTGGATTGGGGACAAGAGTATTAAATTGTCAAAACCGAGTGTTAGAGGTGTTCATAAGTGCTTCTACTCTGTTTCCTTGCGTTTGGTATACACTACGAGACCTGCTTTTCCTTCTTTTCGCAAAGATAGTTTGCCTTACACCCAAATTAGTAATATTGTTTATCAATTTAAATTCCAATGCGATGCTGGTTATGTCGGGCGAACATCTTTGCATTTGCTAACTCATAGAAACCAGCACGTTCAATCTAAAATCAAACAGGGGAGGGTAGGATCTGGTAGTCTCCCTCCTTATATAGCCTTGGACTCTGCTATTGGCCAGCATTTGGTTGACGATACGTGCTGTGCCGACAAGTATAAAATAGAGTAGTCCGAGGCGTTACACAGAGAAGACGCCAAAACCATTTAAAGATTTTGGAGTCTGTCTCTATTGCGGTTCGGACACCTTCTTTATGCCGGCAAAAGGAGACAACAAAAGCATTATTTCTTTTTGTAGGAACTTTGACCCCTTTTCTCCTTCCCCCCTTTTTTTGTTTTTATTTTTTCTCCCTCGTTGTGCCCGGTTTTAGTCGCTTTTAAACGCTGTATTTACAGATTAAAATTTTTGTAATCGTTTTTTTTCTTAATTTTGGCACATCCAAATTCCCCAGTAGTGCTCTTTAATTTCGCCAACAATATTGTTTTGTTTGCTATCGATTTTTTTTTCCTGAAGAGATGATAGCCGAAAAGACCGAGAAATTTCCGCACATATTATTTAAATCTATTTATAAATTTTGTATATCTCCAAACACACACACACACACACACACACACACACACATATATATATATATATATATATATATATATATATATATATATATATATATATATATATATATATATACATACACATGGTTATAAGTAGGTGAGTTTATGAAAGAAGTGATAGGAGTCAAAGTGTCAATAAATGGCTAAGATTGATGCTGACCATCCCAAAATCTACATCACAAAGATAAACATCTTGGGATTAAATGATGATGGGAGTTACAAAATAACAACAAAGTGGCTGAGCTCCCAGATTTGAAGCACCTGATCACATTTTTTTTTTTTTTTTTTTTTGCTATAAGATCCTTTTCGTTTTTTCTCTTTATTATATATATATATTTTTTG
>NC_136512.1:72327311-72332311 GCF_053919585.1 Euprymna scolopes
TAGTAAAAAAATAATTATGACAGCCCCTTTAAGAAATTCGTTTCTTATCGTTGAGCACTTTCCGTTGAATTAAAAGTCGGTCAATTTAGCTCTTATGCGTAGATCATCGTATAACGATTTGATCACTGTCTGTCTGACGTAATGAACATTTAAATTAAAATGTTTAAAAAAATTCAACGCTATTTCACACGGTTAATAGTAGCCGAATGGATACGGCCTCTGCTAATCGAGCAAGAGATGTCTCGTGTCGCGGGGTTCGAATCGTTCGACTAGTAGTAATCGTGACACCCTGCACTGAAGAATCCCGAAAGGATGAAACACTAGTGTCTGTAGGTATTTAATTATTATAGTAAAAAAATAATAAATATATATATATATATATATATATATATAGAGAGAGAGAGAGAGAGAGAGATATAGATTAATGAAAACAAAGGGATGTAGTGTTTACCTGATATACACAATGGTAAACTGCAAACTAATATAAATAACAGTATTTATATATAGAAAATATAATCCCAACCGAATTAATAAGCAATAGAGAGTAGAGCTTATTATGCGCGGTTTGTTTTATATTAGTTTCTTATATATCCAATATTTTTTAATTCTTTTATTTGGCAATTTATAACTACAATAAATTTCGGTTTCACTTAATGCCTTAACTAGCAACTTCTAGCATTGCTACAAATATAATTTGCTGATTTCTTTATGTCCTCTGATGAGAAGAATAATAACAATAGAATTCTTTGAAACTCCGCGGAATAAGGACTTTGTAAATTGTTTTTTAGAGTATTCGGTCGAACAATAAATTTTGATTGTAAAGTTCAACTAACAGTTTTAATTTTCTTTCTCTTATATATATATATATATATATATATATATATATATATATATATATATATATATATATATATATATAGGTTAAAAAAAAGTAATAGGCGGAAGTTTCTCGAGAGCTCTTTCGGCTATCATCTCGTCAGGAGAAAATCGATAGCAACCTAAATAATATTGTGTCGAAAAATAAAGAGTTCTAATGGGGAACTTATTAAATGTGCCAAAAGTAAGTGGACACTAATTAAATTAATATACGTTTAAAAACAATTAAAATATTGGCACAACGAGGGAAGAAAAAAAAAGCGGGAGAAAAAGTTCAAAGTTCCCCAAAGAGAAACAATGCGTTTGATGTTTCTTTTTGTCGACACAAAGAAGGTTGACACACAGCAAAAGACATAGACATAAACATTGTGAGAATTTCTCATCTATCTCCTTTTAAGAAAAACTTGTTGACTTTGAAAGTTTAGGACCTCACGGATGCAACGTTTTCCGATCCATCTTTATTTTTTTTATTTTTTTTACAAGGGTGTCACCACTTATCAAGGCCCAGAGGCCACTCAAGGATAAGGGTTAATAGGTATACATTAGTCATTGTGATTTTAGCATAGTAAACAGTGGGAATTTTGAAACTTGGATTACTTAGGGGGACGATTCAATTAGAACTTGTTCACATTGGACTTTTTCTTTTTTTTTTTTCATAGGTATCAACTCATTATCAAGGTCAAAGAGGCAACTCAAGGATAAGGGTTAAAGAGTGTACAGTAGAAATTGGACAATATAATAATCATTAGTAATGAAAATTTGTTAAATTTGATAACTTATATGGAACGGCTCATCAAGAACTTATTTACGTCAGACTTGAAGACAACCATATTGTAGTCAGCCGGAAAGAAGGAAAACGGAAGACAATTCCACAGGCGTGCAGTTCTAAGAAAAAAGCTTTGTTCATGGAATCTACGTTTAGGTTTAGGTACAGATAAAGAGTGAGGGGAATTATTGATAGTGTTTACAGCTAGACGAGTGTTTCTTGTGAAAGTTTTGCGAGGGGGGGGCCATAGATTGAAGCTCAGTCGAACACTTTCCATGAAAATAACGATACATCAGAGACAAACTCGCAACATCTCTTCTGTGAGATAGAGGTTGCAAGGAAGAGAAAAGGACATCTCCTAGGAGGCTACGAAGTCTATTTTGAACTCTATCAAGGCAGGCCAAGTCCTTTCTAGCAGCTCCTGCCCAGATGTGGCAACAGTATTCCATCCTTGGACGTACCTGGCTCTTATATAGATAGAGAATTGCATCAGCAGTGAGATATCTACTGGATCGATAGAAAGATAGGAAAGATATAGGCAGTTTAATGATGCAAACCTCTGAAGGATTTACAATCATTAATGCTGAAATTTTACAGAGAACAGGATTAACTGATCTTAACTTATCATTGCTGATGAAACTCGGTACAGAACAGAAATTTCCGTCTGACATACCAAAGATTGTCGATAACAAGAGATATGAAGCCTTATGATAAAACGCGAGGTGTTTGAATGCTTGTCAAGTTTTGACTGTTTTAATGTATATACATTGGCGTTTTTGTTGTTGCATTCCGATAAAATCGAACCATTAATTTAAATTTCCGTTATATTGGAATAAAGAACTCATTTATATTTATCGATTTATTCATTGCGGACTATTATCTTCATCTCTTTTTTAGTTGTTGTTTCACGACGTTTCGGTTAACTATTCCTCTGGCCTTCGTCAGGTGGTAATTACTGCCTTCCATAGTTGTTGCCGTCTCACCACGTTTTTCGCCAAGTAAGCCAGCTTTAGGTAGGATTGAAACCGCTATCTTAAGACAATTCTCAACTGGATCGATAGAGATTCTACACTTCTATCAACTGCGCCACGGCCCTAAGATTGGATTTTTTGCTCTTATAAATCCACCTTTATTTATTATAGTATCTTCTATGAGTATTATTTATTAATTAACAAGGCCGATAGCCATTAGTCGCGTGCTCTCGTGTAACGAATGAATGCGTGAATGTAGGATTGACATGAAATTCTTAAAGATAAACTAAAATGACCGAAAAATGGGCTGAAATGACTTAAATAAATAAAAAAATAAATGATTAATTAATGAACTTAAGGATGAATTGAATGACCTTAAGAATGAATTGAATGCTTAAAAAATAACTGGAATCCTTCAAAAACAACTTGAATGATCTGGAGAATAACTTGAATGGCTTTGAGACTGACTGGTTGTAAAGTGGGTGATCATTTTACATTTAATTAATAAGAACAAATACTACACTTTGATCTTGGCCAAAAGGCCAAGAAAAGGGTATTTATTTGCTCCCCCCCACCGAGCAAATTAGGCACAAGGCCGATTTTTAATGTGATGAGTGAACGGGAAATGGGGACCAACTCCCCGGGGAGTAGGGGAGCTGGATTGTGACAATTGTTATGAAGGGTTTCTCCTACATTGACCAAGGTCTTATATGTGGGGTTCCTCCCACATATGGTATTTGCTTGCAGTATCTGCTGGAACAGATACTACACTTTGATCTTCATATTTAATTTATTCCGTTTAAAGAAAAAATTACAATTAAAAAAATTTCAATATAAAATTAAAAAATTTTAAAAAGTAAAATCTTCAAAAGACAAAACAAATTTAGGCACAAGGCCCTATAAGATCTCGGGAGGGAAGTGTTGCAGGGTCTTTGTAACTAAAATAAAAATTGGAGTCATTGGCGACTTACTCTTGACTAGCAACATTTACCACAATACCTCATTCACTCTGTGGAATTTAAAGCTAACTGATGAATTCCCGGCGTTTAAGCAAAAAACGTATATTTACAATTTCAGTGTGTGTGTGTGTGTGTGTGTGTGTGTGTGTGTGTGTGTGTGTGTGTGTGCGTGTGTGCATTTTTTAAAATTAAAATTAGTGTGTATGTGTGTGTGTGTGAAAAAAGTTCAATTCATTGGAAAAATAAAAGTTCTTAATTTGGTAACAAATACTTCGTGTTGGAGAGTGGGGAAAGCAACCTAGAAAAAAATGATCAAATAAAATTGCCTAGTGCATTGTTAGTAAGGTCCCTCCCTGAGCTAATCTAAGTAGTTAGATCGCCTAATGTTTTCCGGGGCACCGAAAACAAGCGGGGAGATCTCTAGTGGGGATTAGGGTGGATTCTTATCGGGTATTGGGCGAAAAAATTCATAAAGCATAAAAAAAAAACGAAAAGGGGGGGGAATGGGATGTGGTAGCAGGCAACCTCCGAGTAAGGGTTGACCAGGGGTGACAAAACAAAAGAGGTGGGGTAATGGTAGAGTAGCCTCAGAAGGTTTTCTAGCGCAAAAACAAACAATCGGGGGACTGGATCTCATTTGTACCACCAGTCAAGAGTCTCTTTAATTTTCTATTGCTAACCTAGCGGGATTGGTTCCGTAGGACCCAATACCGCGTGTGGCATGCCTATGGTGGTAACACGAATTCAAACTTGCCGCCTTGTTGGATGCACAAGCTAGTGTCATGCACCCACCTCCTGTCAAAGACCACTCGAGGCAACCTCCTCCAATTGCATCTGATCTTTACTTTAAGCAGATGTTTAAAGTAGACGATCAGATCCCGATCTGGAACAGATATCCCTTCGTGGACTCGCTTGAGGCGTGTGATACATATGACCATTCTCGCTACTGCTGGATCGCCAGAAAACCCATTCTTTTCTCCCTAGGCAGCAGCGGATCAATGTTCTCCACAAAGTATGACTCATTGAGTTCAAGCAGGCGCGTGGCATCAATGCGTTTACCTCATTTACGTACCCTAGGAGGGTCTTAAGCCTGCTGCAGCGGAAAAAAAGCATGACCGACCGTTTCCTTCCTGCCTTCGTTGCAGCGCAGGCAATAGACACGGGTCTCTTCTTTGTGCAAGTGGAGTTCGTCAAAGAGGGGCAGTGCGTTCCAGACAAGTCGCCAGTTAAGGGAAAATTCCTAGTTGGTAAGAAAGTCCCGTCCCGGCGCCCAACTCCACTGGGAGTGGACCTCTTCTAACGACATCCCCATCCGCCTCACTAGCGGTTCCTTTTTGGTACGCCCCACTAGCTCCCGATAAAGCCTGTTCCTTGATTGTTCGAGGACACTGGTCCCTGGCAACGCTCTAAGTGCAGACCGGCATTCGG
>NC_136512.1:72337311-72449811 GCF_053919585.1 Euprymna scolopes
AAATTTTATTCATCAATTAAATGATAAAAAAAAAACTTTTCGTTAGATATATTTAAAAAAAATCATTATAAAATATCTATAAAGTCTATTTCTTATGTCTGTAAAAGTTTGTTGAAAAGTTCAAATAAAGTTTATAATTTAATTGAAAACAAAAACACCTAGTCTTTTTTTTTTTTTTTAAATAAAACTAACTTTAATTTTAAAATTTTGATATTTGAAACACAGTCCATAATATATATGTCATTATAAAAGTTATATTTTTGCTTGATAAAAAGAATAACACAGTTAATAAATACAAAACAAAACAAAAAAAAAGTCCATTAAGTTCAAATAAAGACTGTTTGAATAAAACTTATATATATAAAAAAAAGTTCATTCTATACGGTTTGGGCTATCCGTAGATAAAAATGTCTGACGTCACTTCCGTCAAATGGCTTTGTAAACAAAGGAAGGCTACACCATTACCGTAAAATCAATTTCTCGGACAGAACAGTTTTGCATCAATTAATTACTTTGTAAATTAACCTTGTATATACAAATATATACATATATACACATAGCATTCTTTATATATATGTCTGAGATAAATATTATAGATAAAGACGATACTTTATTATGTCTGACCGTGGCATAGATATTAGTGTCATTCGAGAAAGAGCCATTGAGCCGAGTTCAAACTAGGGTCAATCACTGATTGACTCAAACTAGGGTCAATCAACTGATTGACTCAATCAGTTGCGTTGACTTTTGAGTCAGTTAATTGCGATGAGTCAATGCGAAATTTTCTTTAAATTTAAAGTTCACCTTTTTGTGGCACAAACATTTAATATAACACACACACACACACACACACACACACACACACACACACACACACACACGTGCGCGCGCGTACACACTCACACATATCACCATCTCTGCTATTATATAAAAGGGACCTTGTTAGTGTGTCTTTGTGCGTTCCTGTGGACTCCGAAACGGCTGCGCCGATTTTCATAAAATTTCACACAGATATACTTTATGTATTTGGCAGTGTTCTTAGATAGGTTTTCTATCGAAATAGCTTACGATAAGTATCGATAATGGACAATCGAAAAAATCCAATGAAAGAAGGAACAGGCGATTTTGACCAAAGTTAACACCTTACACAGCCTAATATCACAAGTGCACTTGAGAAGTGTTATTATCATACAAGCAGAAAAAAGCCATGCATATAAAATCAGCAACAAATTCTTCGATATGACAGAGATGCGATGGAAATTAATATTTCTGTTTAGAGTACAATTCAAACATGATACTTGACTTTTGCATTTTAAACTTTTATCCAAGCAGTTATATATAAAATTAATTTTATAAAATCAACAGTAGGTTCTCTACAGTGCAATGTAGACTCCAATGTATTGTAACCTTAGTCACTGCGAGGATGCATGCGAAGCTTCCTTGCGGTGCACCGCGATGGGTCCCCAATTAGAGCAGGTAATCGATTTGATTGAAAAATGGTTGATTTCACTGATTTCGATGACAATAAAAATATGGAAGCATAAAACATTCTTTGATCATTATCCAATCCCGGACGAAGTCAGATCTCCCTGCTAGTCTATATGTAAATGGCCTTTCTATTTATGTGTGCGTGTGCGGAATGCTCTCTAACAAATTACTATGTCAATTCTTAGTCTATAGACTTGGACGTCGATATTTAACTGTGCAACAAATTCGGTTTGTTTCTTTAGTCGGAAAAATATCTTCTAATGGGTCAAATATGAAAAAAGTGAATTTGGCAGGTTTAAGTGGACTTTATGTGTATCCTCCACGCATGCGCAAATATGCATTTGTATGTTTAACTGGTATGGTAAAAAAATACAGTTAGAATGCTAATTCTTAGTTTCGATTCTAGACGATGGTACCCAAGCCATATTGTTATTTTTTATTTTTTATTTTTTTACATTTGATATCAATATTATATATTGTGTGCAATATAATAATCCATATATATTGACTCTATGATAAAAACACAGAGTCAGCATGAATTAAAATATATTTATGCGTATCTTACGAACGGACAACGTCAGTTTGCCTACTAGTATATATATATATATATATATATATATATATATATATATATATATATATATATATATATAGTAATTCAATAAATTTAAAAATTTATGACGTGAAATGTTTAAATTTCAAATCAAAAGATTTTTATTATTCTATGTAAGACAAAGAATACATTTGAAATGTTATAACTCCTTATCCTATAGGATTTCGATGTCTACCATCTCTTAAGAGGAGAAAATATTAGCAAATGGTTAGCAAATGGTAGACATCGAAATACTATAGTGTAAGGAGTTACATTTCAAATGTATTCTTTGTCTTACATAGAATAATAAAAATCTTTGGATTTGAAATTTAACCATTTCACTTCATATTTTTTAAAAATTTATTCAATGACTAAAATTTGATTTATTTGCTCTATCTTGTATATCGAGCAATTTTTATTTAGGTGGGATAGTACTTATAGGATATTACTGCCAATAATATTTCGTAAAACTTATAAGCACAGGTTTCCATACCAGTTGATTGTTAGATAATTTTATTCTGAAGTGTGTATATATATAGTCATATATATATATATATATATATATATATATATATATATATATATATATATATATATATATAGTCATCGACATACAGCCCTGTTTGTTGTATTACAACTCATCAGTGCCGCTAGACTAGCACCTCTTCCAAGCCGAGGATTGAACCTACAACCATCACGTTGATAGTCAGCAGTTCTACTGAACAACCCACGGGAGCGGCGCTCGTAAATTATCTCACCAAATGTCTATTTAAACAAACATTTGTCCACCACTTTTACAGTGCTCTAACCGCTTGTTTATAAACAAATAGTAAGCGTCGCATAGACAGATAGATAGACAGATAGACAAGGACAAAGATATAGAGAGAGGTCGACAGACTGAAACGGAGACGGGGATATTGTTTATAGGAAGTGTTATAAGCTATGTAATCATGAAAAAAATCATTTTTTGTACGGCATAATCACGTTGACACACCGATTTTCGTCAGATCACCGAAGTTAAGAAACGTTGAGCCTGGCTAGTATCTGATGGGTGACCAGTTGGGAATTCTAGGCGCTGTTTGTGCTCTTCGCTTATCTCGGCATTGTTTCCAATCGTCTAGAACCTCCACTTGCCACTGGTATTCAACAATGTTGAATCAGGAGAGGTGTGGTTGGAGATTGCGCAACTCTTGCCACAAAAATTTCACACTCAGGCACCCTTACAGTGGGTATCCATAGTCTGTCAAGACTGAAGGAAGCCTTTTTTTATCATGAAACACACATACACACACATATATATATATAGTGTTATAATATCTTATTTGTAGTATTTTTGTTAGCAAAATAGACACGGGGCTTGACTGCTGGTCGAATTTGGATGTAAATTGCAATTGGCTTGCGAATCTTGGTGTAGATACACTCGCTGCATCTAGCTACACTGATGAATCGTAACGGATTGTGCTTTTTTGTGGTTCTTTTTCTTGTCTCACCCTTCTCTCCCTCTTTCTACTTCGTTTATTTTCTTTGCCCAGCACTCTTCTTCTTCTTCTTCTTCTTCTTCTTCTTCTTCTTCTTCTTCTTCTTCTTCTTCTCATTCTTCAGTTTTCCAAAATATTCGTCAATATTTCGCTCACCAAAACTATAACTGTTTGCGCGAATCCCCGTCTAAACATAATTGGACGAACCCAGACGAATCGCTTGGGACCGGGGGGGTCAATAAACTGTGTTCCGTCTTTATTTTGTTTTTCCTTGTACTTTGTTAGATTTATTATTCGCATTTAACTGATCGCCTCGACTTTCTTCGTTTCTATACTCTTATCGACATTCTTCGTTTCATTAAATGTTGGGAGTCAACTTTCTTCGTATGTAACTGTTAAATCTATTCTCTTCTTTCTTTCTTTCTTCTTCTTCTTCTTCTTCTTCTTTTTTAACTTCTTCGGGTCAAGATCAAAGTGTAGTATCTGTTCTTCAGATGCTGCACTTCAATTTCTTGTTCTCTGTCAGTGGAGGAGAAATCCTTCATGACTGAGACAATTTTTATTTTTGTTCCTTTTCTCCACATTAAAAAACGACCTTGGTGTCTAACTCTGTCCCGTGGGGAGACATTGTAAATAGGAACTTCTTCTTCTTCTTTTTCTTCTTCTTCTTCTTCTTCTTCTTCTTCTTCTTCTTCTTCTTAAGATTATTGTTGTTGTTGTTGTTGTTGCTGATATTATTATTTTGGATATTATTATTATAACTCACTAGCAGTTTTCATACAGGCCATCACCAAAGATGTTTCTTTAAGAAAAAATGTGTGATGTGCCCTGGAGTCGGTGATTCCATTAGAATTCCATTATGTTCTCTTCTGATGTCCATTTCTTCCTTTAAGTTTTTTGTCCATGTTGGTTAATTTAGTTCTCCTGTTTTGGATTTGTATTATTTTGGTACCTGAAATTAGAAAGGAATGCTTACCCGTTCTGTGTCTGTAATGTTCTTGTTTCTGACATTAGGAATGGAGTCAACATTCACAGAATTACGACCGAGTCCCTCATTCTGGCGATTAAGGGAGCACCTGCCGATCATGGCATCCAGAACGTTCTTCTGGATCTCATGTTGTTTATTATGCGCTATAGTCATATTTTATATTGTGTTTGTGGTAACACCAGACCCAGAATTGTTTTAACTGTGGTTCTCTCACAGGGATAATGTTACTTCTCATCTGGATTAGAATCAAGGTGCACTACCACATGTACGTAGAAGACATGAACAGTCATTGACAGTACACACACACACACACACACACACACACACACACACACACACACATATATATATATATATATATATATATATATAAACAAATATATGACAAAAATCTATATTCCAAATTTCAAGATGCTGACAATTATACAATTTATTCCTTTAAGTACGTTGACATGCACAATTCTTGACAGCGCCCGTTTCGTAGCGCAAAATCATTCATTTAATTATTATATCAACCAATGAATATATTCTGCCCTTAACTCATCAGAAGAAAAAGCGCCTATCAATTCATCAAGAGAAAATAAATGCATATGGGCATGATTACAAAATCCAAAAATTGGGAGAAAATGAAATTACCTTGTATTTTTTTCTTTTGTTACGCCATAAATTGTAAGATGGTCAACATCTTGAAACTTGGAATATAGACTGTTGTCATTTATCCGTTATATGCTCGATAATTAGATTGAACGACATGAATTAAAAGATTGGTATAAGTAAAAGGTGAAATGTAATTGAAAAACATATTTACACACCCACCCACCCAGACACACACCCAGACACACACACACACGCACGCACACACACACACACACACACACACACACACACACACACACACATATATATATATATATATATATATATATATATATATATATATATATATATATATTAAGTATCTACTTTGTATAAGTAGTCAGAGCTCTCGACAGGTTAATATAATAGATATGTTTCCCTCCATTGCTTACCTGGGAATCAATGTATTTAATATATTAGAGATAATATCCGAATTTATATTTTTTCGTTCCTTCTAATTTTAAGTTAGGTTTTAATTCGGGCTTAATTTAAATGCAATGACAAAAGATAACAATCTATAATATAAATCTCACCAGTCTGTTTAAATGTATTATGTATGTATGTATGTATGCCTAAAACTTTCAACAGAGGCGACAGATTTTCACAAGATCGATATCGTTTTGAAGAACGACCCTTCGGACGATAAATATCGAAAAATTGGCTAAAAACATTAATTCCTCCACCCTCAACTGCGCACTTTTCTATAGGGAGGGGTCACTTTTTTTTTCGCCGATATTTTCGAAAGTCATTCTCTGTTTTCGATCGACTAGCAGTAATTTAAACCTTCACCACTTCCGGTTTCGCGATGGGGCCAACAGCAAAGACGTCACGTTTTTTTTCAAGTTCTATTACTCCTTCGCGATACGAGTTCGAGCCTGCCTGTATACTACCACTTTTTTTTTCTCAAGACACACCTCCAAACACCGGGGCAACGTCGGGCATCCTGGCTAGTAAATAGTAAAATTACAAAAATACGTGTCTAATTTCATCTCTTTGAGCAGAGAACTTGCATTTTGTAAAAAGTACCTCTCTAGAAAGAAAGCTAGATGGCGTTTGTGGTTGATAGTTCTTTTTCTTCTTCTTCTTCTTCTTCTTCTTTTTCTTCTTCTTCTTTTTCTTCTTCTTCTTATCATTATTTTCATTTGTAGTAACAGTAGTATTCAGTATTGACTAAAAGTTCTCATAAACTCATCCTCAGTGATTGTTAACTGATAATTACCTTGAATCTGAGTGATAAGAAGCCTCCCCAGATTTCCAATGTATTACATCTTTCGATAACCGCTGTGAATACTGTTGCATTATCACAAAAGCCATTTATTATTAATTTCTCGGTGACAACGAAAATTTGTCTCCTCTGGGATTATGGTAGCAATAAGCTTCCCCTAGCTTCCACTACTCTACTCACTCTTCCAGTGGAGATCTGACTAGTAATCACTCCCCTCGTTATTTGTATCCTTATTGGCCTTTCACGTCTACTTTGTGTGGTATTAATCGAGGTAGAATCCATCAATTTTGAAGAGTGACACACTTTATGAAATTTCTTATAGTTTCAGTTCCATCGGATTTATGGGAGAGTAATCTTTTTGTACTTTTGTTTTCTTTCTATTCACTGATTTTCTCCACTCTCTGTTCCACGAACAAAGATTCTTTCCCATAACTGGCAACCTATATAACACTGTTCCGCTGGCATGCTTCCCAGTTGAATACAACACGGTAGCCTTCAAATCTAATGCAAACAAACTTATTTTAAGCCCTCCCCATAAATAATCAAATTCTACCAAATTCACCCCATACGTGATTACTACACTACCACCTTATATTCATTATCTCTTATCCTTGAGTGGCTTTCGGACCTTGATAAATGTAACTTCCAAGTAAGAAAAACAAACTTACTTGTAATTAATTCGCTATCGTGGTTTATATGAGTTGGTTTCCGCATTCGAGAATTTCCCGTAAGATCTTAAGTGTTTCAATCATAATCCCAGTCTTCCCTTTGATTCCAATTTCTCCCAGTTTATTTGCAAGTTTTTTTTTTTTTTTTTTTTTCAGGACGTTACCTAGTGCTACAACGATTATTGGTATTTTATTGACTTTCTTCGTATTCTATATCCCTGACAGTGGTCTAGTAAATTCTTGTATTTGCTTCGTTTTTCTGTCTTTGATTTTTACCATGTGATTTGCTGGGACGACAAAATCTACAATCTGGCTGGATTTTTCTTCATGTTGACTGTTATTACATCCAGTCTCCTTGCTTGGATGAGTATATTTGTTTTTACTTCCGGTAAGGATTTTATTTTAATTTAATTTTTTTTTACATTGGCATCGCCACTTATCAAGGCCAAGAGGCCACTCGAAGATAAGTGTTAAAGAGTGTACAGTAGAAATTGGACATTATAGAAATATTAGTAATGGAAATTCGGTAAATTTGTTAACTTATATGGAACGGTTCATCAAAAACTTGTTTACTTTAGACTTGAAGACAACCATATTGTAGTCAGCCGGAAAGCAGGAAAACGGAAAACAATTCCATAGGCGTACAGTTCTAAGAAAGAAGCTTTGCTCATGGTATCTACGTTTAGGTTAAGCACAGATAAAGAGTTGGGGAAATTAGTGATAGTGTTTTCTGCTAGACGGGTGTTTCTTGTGAACGTTTGGCGAGGGGAGGGCATAGATTAGAGCTCAGCCGAGCACTTGCCATGAAAATAACGATAAAGCAGTGACAAACTCGCAACATCTCTTCTGTAAGAAAGAGGTACAGGGAAGAGAAAAGGACATCCCCTCCGCTACTGTTTCCGGTTTATTTTCAAAACGCAGTCTTTTTGCATAGTTTCCAGTGTACGACTTTTTTCATGCAGTTGCGCATGTTCTGTTTTTTTTTTCGGGCGGGGGGGGGGCGAGTTTGCTGCATTCATTTATTATAAGGACGCCTGAACTTCCTGCTTGAATGGGTCTTTCTGTTTGTACCTCCAAATTTTTCTTTTTCTTTTCTTCGTTTTTATTTTCGTCTTTTCATTTTTACCCCTCTTTCCTTCTTTTTTTTATCTCTTTTTCTTCTTTGTTTTTTTCTTTATCCTCTTCTTTTTTCTTCTCAACTTAAATTCTTGTTTCATTGTTGTTGTTTTTTATTTTTTACTTCTTCAATTTATCTTTATTCTACGATTTTTACTTCTCTTCTTTGGCATCTTCTTTTTATTCTCTTCCTCTTTCTCTCCTCGTCTTCATTTTCTCCTCATCCTTATTTTTCATCTGCTTATAATTCTTATACTCCTCATTTTCCCCCCTTTTCCTCTTTCCTTTCTTGTTTTTTCTATTTTTCTTAACTGAAATATGCCTTATATTGTTTTTGTTCTATTCCTTTTTCTATTTTTCGTCTTCTTCCATTTCGTCTTTTCGTTTTTCTTCTCAATTAACTTAAATACTTTTATATCCTTATTTTCCTTGTGCTCCAAACAATTTATATCGCTCATACTTCCCTTTCAAACAAATTCCCAATCCGCCATCTTTTCTTTTCTTTTTGGAAAACTTTTACGATTAACATTTGCACCCTTTCTTAATATGCGCCGTCCTAAGCCGCTTCCATTACCCGGTTCCTCTTTTTATTATGTCTTCCCAGATCTACCTACGTTTCCCTTACCATTTATTTCTTCTCAGTGGCTGGAGAGCTTTTTTTATCCTTAATTTCACCCTTCGCCCTGTTTCACTCCACCCGACCCCATGTTCCTATTTTTCTTTCCGGCTTCTTTTCCCGCGTCTCCGCACTAAATAAAGATGACGTTTTTAGTGGTCAAAGTTCACTAAGAAGCGGCAAACGTTCGTTCTACGCTTAATTTTTGATTTGTAATATCAATTTGTTTCGCTTGGTCTATAAACTAACTTCGAATATAATTATCTATAGCTTACGCAAATATATACTGATATGTATATGTGTATAATGCACGAATGCATATACTGTTTGAGCTTAAACATTTTGTGAACACACATACGCACACACACATACACACACATATATAGTTCATGTATGTATATGTGTATTCCGCATTTACATAAACATAAATTCTATGAATATATCTTTATATATGCCTGTATGTACATTGCATAAATCTCTATATAGTAGACACAAATACGTATTTATATGAGTACTAGCAGGCCGTTCGTAAAATACGCTAACACATAATATTTTGATTAAAAAAACAAAATATTAAGAAATTTATGTGCGGAGTTTGAATATACAGACCACGATATGCCAAAAAATCACGTAAATTTTCAAGTCTTATAAAATTCTTTGCAGTTACGTTCGGAGTTTTAACTTACGGATCACGTCATGCAAAAAACAAAAAAAAAAAAAAAACATATATTATCAAGTCTTATAAAATTCTTTGCAGTTAATGAAAAAACAAAAAGAAAAAGAAAAGAAATTTACGTGCGAAGTTTGAAGCTACAGACCACGTCATAAAAAAACAAACAAAAACACGCTATCAACTTACCGACATCAGAATTTTCACGGCCCGTTGTTCTATCGTTGTTGCTAAGCGACGACATGGAGAAAATGGCTTTACCGATGATAGATAAATCAAAATAACGGTTTCGATTATCGATTATCAGTAATTATCGGGAGTATTCTGAGACAAAACTTAACTAAGATCACTCCCAGACTTATAGTTTAATAGATTATGTTTGAAATAATATTATTACTAGTCTGCAAAGCTTAAGTTTTAAGTAGCATTTTTCTTGGGTTAAGTTAGTATTAGGTTTGTAACAATAATTTTCTCGTGAAACGCGTAGATAGAAGAGTTGCCATAAAAAAAGCACATTCTTCTTTTTCATCTTCTAATTTTTCTTCTTCATCTTCTTCATCTTCTTCATGTTTTTCCTATTTTTCATTTTGCGTAGGAAAAAATCACAATAAGTTAATTGAATAACTTTACGGGGAAAATTAAATATTTTTTTTCTGATTTTTACTTGTTTTTACATTTTGTTTGCTATCCTTTTGGAATCGCGTCGAGACGCGACTGATTTCCCTAACGTGTCTGAACGTCGATAACCTCTACGTAAAATGTCACTCTGTTTACGTACAATTATATGAATAATATATATAAATTACAATAATTATGTCTCTCTCTCTCTCTCTTTCTCTCTCTCTCTCTCTCTCTATATATATATATATATATATAAAGTAGATAGATAGATACAATACACCATAATAGCATGCACACACATTATATATATATATATATATATATATATAGAGAGAGAGAGAGAGAGAGAGAGAGAGGGAGGGAGAGAGAGAGAAAGAGAGAATAAATGACAAAAATATATTCCAAAATTCATGATGTTAACCATCTTATAATTTATTTCTTAATTCAGTTGACTTATACAATTCTTGACAGTATCTGTTTCGTTACTGGTAGTAATTGTGACACCCTGCACTGAAGAATCCCGAAAGGATGAAACACTAGTGTCTGTAGGTATTTAATTATTATAGTAAAAAAAAAAAAAATAATTATGACAGCCCCTTTAAGAAATACGTTTCTTATCGTTGAGCACTTTCTGTTGAATAAAAGTCGGTCAATTTAGCTCTTATGCGTAGATCGTCGTATAACGATTTGATCACTGTCTGTCTGACGTAATGAACATTTAAATTAAAATGTTTAAAATTCAACGCTATTTCACACGATTAATGGTAGCCGAATGGATACGGCCTCCGCTAATCGAGCCAGAGATGTCTCGTGTCGCGGGGTTCGAATCGTTCGACTGGTAGTAATTGTGACACCCTGCACTGAAGAATCCCGAAAGGATGAAACACTAGTGTCTGTAGGTATTTAATTATTATAGTAAAAAAAAAAAAAATAATTATATATATATATATATATATATATATATATATATATACGGCATAATCATGTTGAAACACCAGTACCCGCCAGATCAGTGAAGTTAAGCAATGTTGAGCCTGGCTAGGCGACCATTTGGGAATTCTAGGCGCTGTATGTGTTCTCCACTCATCACTGTATTGTTTCTAGTCGTTCTGCACCTCCACTTGCCACTAGTGTGCAACAAGGTTGACTAAGGAGAGACGTGGTTGAGGACTGCACAACACTTCCCACAAAAATTTACAGCACAGGCACCCTTACCGTGGATATCCATAGTTTGTCAAGACTGAAGGAAGCCACACGTATATATATATATATATATATATATATATATATATATATATATATGAATGAGCAAACAATTAATAAAATATGTTAAAAAACACTTTGAAATGAGTTAAAAACATGTTTAATCTGAAAAGGAAACACTAGATAAATGGATAGTCCTTAATCCGCGGAGTTTCGAAGAAATACTTTCCTTCTCATCAGAGGGTAGGAATTAGCAAAATGCGGGATCGGATTTTGCATGCAGAAGTATTTGATGAAACAACAAGTCAAAGATCTTACTTGAAAACAAAATAAGTTAAGCAGAGGGAATATGGTATAGAAAAAGGTGATTACACATGAATGGATAGTCTGGTGGAAGATAAAAAAATCCAGTGATGGTAAAATCCAAATGTAAAACTTCAAGAAAATATTCCACCATATCTATATATCTATGAAAGTGAACGTGTCTGTGTGTCTGTTTGTGTGTCTGTGTGTCTGTGTATCTGTCTGTCTGTGTACATTTCCCTACGCAATGTCAATTTTAAGTCTACAAATTCGAAATTTGATATACAGGATACTGAGATTTGGGAAAATCGATGTGATCGGTTTTGGACCAGAAATTTCGCTGTTAAGGGGTCAAAGTTTAACTCTACCCACTCCTCCGCCAAATTTGGGTCAACAATCTTGAAATTTTAGATATAGGTTCCTTGGACATGGATCTAACTTAATAACTTAATGTGAGCCCAAAACAATAAATTTTAAGGTGTCATAATAGGGGTCAAAGTTAACCCTTTTTTTTTTGTTTTTGCTCAGCATACACCTCCAAACACCCGGGCAACGCCGGGCTGAAATGCTAGTACATATATACATATATATATATATATATATATATATATATATATATATATATATATATAGCTAATTTTTAATTTTTTTAATGAATGTATGCATGTTTGTATATCTCGCAAAAACTTTAGACAGAGGCGACGGATTTTCACGAGATCGATATCATTCTGAAGTTCGACCCTTCGGACGACAAAAATCGAAAAATTGGCTAAAAACATAAATCCTTTCCCACTCAACTGGGCACTTATCTGCAGGGAAGGGTCGCTTTTTTCACCGATATTTTCGAAAGTCATCCCAAATTTTGGTTTGACTAGCCTTAATTTTAACATTTGTCACTTCCTATTTGGCGATGGGCACAACAGCAAAGACGTCAAGTTTTTTTTCACGTTCTTTTCCTCCTCCGCGGTACTGGTTCGAGCCTGCCTGCCTAATACCACTTTTTAAAAATTTTTGCTCAACACACACCTCCAAACACCTGGGCAACGCCGGGAAAACAGGCTAGTATATATATATATATATATATATATATATATATATATATATATATACACACACACATATATATTTATATGCATATATATAATAAATTGATTAATTAATTATATTTATATCTAATAAATAAAGACACACACACACACACACACACACACACACACACACACATATATATATATATATATATATATATATATATATATATATATATTGGTGCTGCTAGATCAGGTTGTCTGAAGATATTGGCTTCCTGGGACGAAATGCACCTAACATTTATGCATTTTTTTTTTTTTACTTCCTTTTACAAAACTTAATTATGTTCTACAAAACCGAAAACAAAACCAACAACCCACCGTTTCCACCTTCCCATTTTCCCTTTCTATCTCCCCCACTTCCTGACTGGTTTTCTAACTTTAAATATTAATACTGTAACCCCCCTTCCCTCTTAAATAACATGAACAAATCTTAAAACAAAACAACTAAACCAAACTCCACAAATAAATATTTGAAGCTACAAAGAACTCGAATATATATTATTTTTAATTGGAATTCATTATTGAGATGAGTATTATTTATATTAATTTTTATTTATTGCGGACTATTATTCTCATCTTTATTAGTTGTTGTTTCACGACGTTTCGGCCAACTATTCCTCTGGTCTTCGTCAGGTGGTAACCGCGACGGATAGGAACTTCGAATCTCCTAACTGCGTTGGCAGCAATCACTGCCATCCATAGTTGTTGTTATCTCAACAAGTTTTTGGTCAAGTAAGCCTCTGGCCGGCTTTGGGTAGGATTGAAACCGCTATCTTCAGACAATGCTCATTTGGAACCGTAGAGATACAACGACTCTATCAACTGCGCAACTCTTTTAATTTGTTATTAGTCTAAGTTTTTGCTTTGATCTGAAGTTATATTATATTCTTATCGTCACTACTCCTCTATCTTAGGTTTTTATGTATTTTTTCCTTTCTAATGGCGGCTTAATTTTCCTATTGACAAGTTTTATTTATTCATTTATATATTCATTTATTTATCGATTTATTTATTCTTATTCCATTCATCGCATTTTTATCCGTTCATTTGTTTCTAGCTTTCATACTAACAAGATATAAGTCCATATGGTCAAATAAACAATTAGCTGAAACAAGTATATTGGCTTATTTATATGATTTAAATAAAAAAATGATATACCAGTAGTTATATTTTCTCCTCTACTACGGGGTTTGAGGTAATTATCTTGGCAAAAGTTTTTATATCTATATATAAACTTAATGAATAAAGAAATAACACTTGTCAGTAGAGAAATGAAGTCGCCACCAGAAAAAGAAAAGAAAAAAACAACCATAAAAACCTAAGATAGAGAAGTAGTGAGGATAAGAGTATAATATTACTTTAGATCAAAATGAAAACATAGACCAATAAACAACCGACAAGTTAAAAGGCACTAACACCTCCTCACTACGAGAGCTTACTCACACGAAACCGTACTTCCTCCCCCTCCTCCATTACCCCTACTAGCTTCCTTTACCAAAGCTCGCTCCAAAACAAGTTATATATATATATATATATATATATATATATATATATATATATATATATATATATATATATATATATATAAGTGGGTGTATCAACCATGTTTTAAACGAATTGGTTTTCGCTGGGCGTCTCTCTCAGGAAGTCATTTTTATTCGAAAGTATTGCCTTTTCCGTGCCAATAATATAACGTAAATACACTGCAACATTACATACATATGCACATGCCCCCCACACACACACACACACGCACACACACACACACACACACACATATATATATATATATATATATAGATAGATAGATAGATATAGATATATATTGAAGTGTTCACATTGATAATAGTTTAGAAAGAGGCGTAAACCTTTTTATATATAATAGCGAACCTAACTTACGTGTTAGAATGTTTTTTTACGCACCATCAGGTGCCCATTATTTATTTTATTGTATACTGTCTACGTTTTATAGCCATAAATATGTTCTGTGTGTGTATATACATATATATAAATATATATATATATATGTATATATATATATATATATATATATATTACAAGTAAACGGGCTCAAATTTTCACCCGTTTTTAACGGTCTAAAATGTCTAATATATATATATATATATATATATATATATATTAATGTTAAGCCGTTTACATAGTATGAGTGCCAACTTGATGGTTGAATATTATAAAATTTATACGCACTTTTACTACACAGAGTCACTTTTAGTCGGAGTCAGTTAATTCGCTGTAATTCTAAACTAGGCATCGAACGGATACCATAAGACTTAGTTCGATACATACGCAATCTCAGCTAGATCGACTCATACATTTCTGAGAAAAACGTTAAAAGGAGAGACAACCAAGCACACACACACAAATATATATATATATATACATATATATATATATATATATATATATATATATATATATATATATATATATTACAATAGATTAGAAAAACATCTGTATCGTCAGTTTTAAATCCAAACAAAGGAGACCAATATCTGGTTAGCTATGTCGGACCCTCTTCAACCTCTGTTAGTATCTGCCTCTACGGAATATATATATATATATATATATATATATATATATATATATATATATATATATATATATATATATTCCCCAAAACCTCTGGTCTTAGTGGAGGGAAGACTAAAACTTGCTGCTATGGTTCAAATGATCTGAATAAAAGCAAGGGGAGACTTGATTCCAAATAATTCTCATATGTCATCTATCCTCTCATTTGGAAATAGGGTACGATTATGAATAAATATCTCCAGTATCAGATAATCCTTATACACTGTAAAATTTATATTATGTATGAAAACACAAGAAAATATAATAAGTATTATAAGTAAACAAGCTTAAGTTCACGGCGGTTTAATAAAAAAAAAATTGCTGGCAACTCATCAGTGCGGTTAGACAAACACCTTTCCCCGGGGTTGGATCAAACCTAAAATCGTCACGATAACAGTCGGCAGTTCTAACCATCGGACTACGAATCAGTTCTGTAAATATTTCTCGTCGAGTGTATGTTAAATCCACACCCACCCGTCGCAACAGTGCTCAACCCATCAGTTTGTTAACAAACAAATTAATGTTAGGTTTCACCTAATTGCTTAAGCACGCGTCGGGTGAATATAGTTACAAAGTGCTCAACCCAAAAAGGGAAGCTTTTAATTGTCATCCACATACAGAACTGTTTCGCTGTATCACACACACACACACACACACACACACACACACACACACACACACACACACACACACATATATATATATATATATATATATATACTAGCAGAAGTACCCGTCGTTGGGTGGGTTCAAAAACAGCCTACAGAAAATGGACTGATTTATGAAAGTATCATAGGTTATGAAAAGGAAGGGTTGTAAATTTGGATTGAATTTGGGGGTATCAAAACCAAAGCAAAATATGATGAAAGTAAAAATAAAATAGATAACCCCCATAATTTATTATACCATACCTGTTCACACTGAAACACTTATCACAATATTCTGTGGATCTATATTTAAAAAAAAAAACTTGTTAAACTTTGTGACATATTTCCATTCTATGGAGGTCAGGTGCGAACGAACACCCCATAATTTTATTATACAATATTTCTTCAAACTGAAACATAATTATCAAAGTATACTTACGCAGATAGATATGAAAAGTATTTATTAAAGTTTGTGCCTATTTCCATTCTATGGAGGCCAGGCGCGAACGCAGACCCCACAATTTTATTATACCATCCCTATTTAATTTAAAACATACTTATCAAAGTATTCTTATGTACATCTATATCAAAAACACTTGCAAACGCTTTTTTTAATTAATTTTTTTTATTTCCATACTTTGTGGACCAGGCGCGAACGCAGACCCCACAATTTTAATGAACCACGGTTCTGCCAGATCAAACATACCCATTCCTGTGTCTCGATACATCTTCTATCATAATATGTAATCAGATTTTTAAAATAGTTAACCATATAGGAGCCTATTCGTGACCACACACACACACACACACACACACACACACACATTCAGCTTTATATATATATATATATATATATATATATATATATATATATATATAGACAGCTTTCTTTTCTGACTATTCTCGCAGTGCTAACATCCGCTTCCGGATACCTTTATTTCCGCTGTGTAACTTCGTAATTTCCTGAATGCAACCTCCTCTTTATCCCCGTTTCTTCAGGATGTCATAATTGTTTAGAAGCGGTGAATCCCATACCACCCGTTAAACTTACATTTAAATCAGCCATTCAGATGAATTTCGAAGCGGGTGGTTGTTGAGAGACGTCGATATTGTTACGGGTGGCCAAAAACGTTTTCTTTAATGAAAGAAAATAAAAGTTTCGATGTGTAAACGCAGTCAGGTATGCGTAGGTTGCATACACGCGTACACACACACACATAAAAATGCACACAAACTGATAGAAATACGTACATACGCAAATATACACACAGATTCACACGCATAAATACAGGGTAGAATGATAAAATTGTGGCTCTAAAAAAACAGCACTACAGTTTTATTTTAAAACTTTTATCGAAAAAATCAATTTAGGTAACTTGATTATGTAGTAGAACTGACATCTATTCATTGTATCTCCTATCACTGCCTCGATACGGTCCAAGACTAGGAGCATGCCTTTTCCAAAAGCGGCGGCGAGAGCTCGGCGAATACTCGACGTATGACGACGATCAGGCTAGCTTTGGTATTGTGGAAGGTAATGTTGGTTATGTTGTTGACGTATGACCAAACGAAGTAGTCAAGCGGGTTCAGGTCGGGGCAGGAGAGGGACCAGTGAGAGAAGGATAAAAAGGCGTAGCACTCCTTCTGACCACAAGCCTGGGTTTCTTTGACCTTGTGGGCTGACGACGAGTCTTTCTACCGCACCCAGGTTCTGCCAGTGGCCATCAGATTCCACAAGGGGATTACTATACTCTTCAGCACACCCAGCTACACTTTGGTGTTGGCTTTTAAGCTGACTTCGAAGATATGAGGTGGTCCTTACTTGAAACCGCACCAAAGACCATAACCTTTGTTTTCATCACTCTGGGACGCCCTCAAGCGTTGAACCGTCTGGATTTACATTTTGAGAATGCTGGCAATGGTCCTGTTGTCATAAATTGGATTAGTAGAGATCATGAGTTGTACATCGGCGCATCTCCGATCTTGTCTGTTAAACATTATGTCATTATTAAACATGATAGAAGGCTCTTATCGCTCTTAGGACTTATATACAACTGACCAACTATTAGATGCTCTCCAACAAGAAACAAAACCATTTTTCATCAAACGGAAATGGAATCATGTTCTTTCTAGGGCGACAATGTCATCGTTCCACTCTGTACAAATGTGCACGCGCTAACACCACCAATAAACACGTGTTATCGCCCGTACTAAGAATTGAATCTACAACCTAGAGAAGACTGTGATCAAAAACCTTCGCCCGATGTAACATCAGACCTTCTTCAAATGCATATCGTCTAACTCGGGAATCTTTCTGTCGAATTCGGGAATCTGTACGGAATTTCGGACGGAACTCTTAATTACTTCTTGTGACAGCTTACTTTCATTCCGTCAGCCATGTTCGCAAGAACCTGTGATGTAATGCCAAAATTGCCAAGTGACAGTCTTTTTGAAGTTGAAGGTTCAACCCTTAGTACGCACTGATACTAAGCATATAATTCTGAATTGCTTAAGACATTTACTTGGCCATGGCTGACGAGACGAGGATAAACGACCCCGGTTCTTTTTCTATGGAAAATTCTGCTAAAATATGAAGAAACTTTATATAAAGAGCAAACAAGAACAAGAAATGATTATCGCAGCAACAGCAAAGGCTTAATTTTGTAAAGGACTAAGGCTATTGGTAGGAGGAAAACAGACAGGGATATGAGAATTTCACAAACCTGCAGCTATTAGAAAGAAGCTACTAAAACAGGAAGTTGTGTTTCGATGACGTATTTAAACAGCGAGTTGATGAAGGTAACTCGATCGATCAAACGAGCTGGAAGTAGAAAATTGATCAGAAAATTTTGAAGAACGTGCGCTATCATAGTACGCTCCGATGATATATATACAGAAAAGACTGAGACTAGCATCATCACGTTTGTGAGAGAGGGGTTGCAGAGAAGAAGGCATGGTGGGAGGGGGGATGAAATTACGGCACCGCATCAAGAATCCTCGGATGAAAAAGAGATTCACCAGCCTAAGTATGACAATAGTACTCCATGGTTTGATAGTAGATTTGTAGAGACAGGGAATAACGTCAGGTGCGTGAAACTGTTTAGAGCGATTGGGAGAACTGGCTATAAGAGAAGCAGAACGTTCAACTCATCAAAAATATGAACTAAAAACAAAAGATTTGAAAAGAACAGAAGTTTCAGAAATCGTTGCATTGTCCAGAGCCATCTATGAGGATCGCACAAAGAAAAGGGACACGCCTACGATTGAAAGAGATTCGTTGAGTTTCGACAGGATTTAACGAAACCCGGCATTTCGTATCCCAACTGCGTTTATGTTTTGAGCCTCAGCTCGTATCTTTATTAAATAAAAGAACAAGTTAAACAAACCCCAATGACTTATTTGTTGTTTTTAATTTTTTTTTTCATTATTAGCGTTACCGGAACGAAGAAAGTACAAAAAAAAGAAGAGTTAAAAATATATTTAATTTTCAAAATCGAAACACAAATTAAGTGGAGTGTTCTTAATCCACGGAGTTTCGAAACAAATACTTTCCTTCTCATCAGAAGGTAGGAATTAGCAAAATGCTGAATCGAATTTTGCCTGCAAAGTATTTAATGAAACTGCAAGGAAGCCATAGAACTTACTTGGTAAAAAATAGTGAAGCAGAGGGAATAGGATATATACAGTGATGATCATATTTATTGGCACGGTAAAATAAAAGTTAAATTTTGTCTAATAAATTCTAAAAAAGGGATTAAATTAAAGAAAATAACAAAGTATATTATGTATTTTTAACTGGCCTTTCCGATGCAGCAATCGGATTTTAGAAAAAATAAATAACAAAGGAACAACAAACATAATTGCAAAAAACCCTTGTTCAAAATTATTGGCACGGCTTTGTTTTTCTTTTAGTATCAGTATAATATCAATCAATTTCCGGTTTACGTGCTTTCTGAACTTTTTTATAGCCATATTATGCTTGTTTAACGCTAATTCAGTGAATAATTTTTTTCAGATAATTTTTAGATAGCGATTTATTTAAACTATTATAAGTGACTAAATTATAATTTTCAATCGCCATGGTTAAAACTAAGGAACACAGCGAAGACGTCAGGAAGCTTGTTGTAGCATGCCATACCAATGGGGAGGGCTATGATAAGATTTCAAAGAAGCTAAACCTTCCCAAATCCACTGTTCGAGCCATAATAAACAAGTTCAAATCGCAAGGCCACGTTATGAGTTTAGAGGGTAGAGGGAGAAAAAGGATTCTTTCCCCAAGAGATGAACGGAAAATTGTTCGACAAGTAAAACAAAACCCAAGGATCTCTGTTGGGGAGATTGTTGATGAACAGAGCACCTCTGGAGTGAATGTATCTCGACATACAGTTGGTAGAGTTTTGAAGAGAGCTGGTTTAAAAGCATGTCGTCCGAGAAATACTCCCTTATTGAAGCCTATGCACCTGAAAGCAAGGCTAGCCTTTGCAAAACGTCATATTGATAAAGATGTTGCATTCTGGAAACGTGTTCTATGGACTGACGAAACGAAAATAGAGTTATTTGGCCATAATAAAGTGTCTTATATTTACAGAAAATCTGGCGAAGCTTTCCTGCCTAAGAACACCATACCCACAGTGAAGCACGGTGGAGGCAGTTTGATGTTTTGGGGATCCTTTGCTGCCTCTGGACCAGGGCGACTTGTTAAGGTCACAGGTAGCATAAAAAAGGAAGATTATGTTAAAATATTGGATGAAAACCTGAAAGACTCTGCTAAAGAGCTCTCACTTGGTCGTCGTTGGTGGTTCATGCAAGATAATGACCCAAAGCATTCGGCTAAACTGACTAAGAAATGGCTTGAGGACAATCATATTAATGTTTTGGAGTGGCCATCACAAAGCCCAGACCTTAATCCAATTGAAAATTTATGGAGACCATTAAAATTGAGGGTAATGCAAAGGAAGCCTAAGAATCTTATTCAATTGGAGGATTATTGTCAGGAAGAGTGGGCTAAAATTACTACTGAAGAGTGCAACAACTTGGTTGTAAACTATGAAAAGCGACTGAGGAAGGTAATCAAGGCCAAAGGCTATACAATTGATTATTAAATAAATCGTGCCAATAATTTTGAACAAGGGTTTTTTGCAATTATGTTTGTTGTTCCTTTGTTATTTATTTTTTCTAAAATCCGATTGCTGCATCGGAAAGGCCAGTTAAAAATACATAATATACTTTGTTATTTTCTTTAATTTAATCCCTTTTTTAGAATTTATTAGACAAAATTTAACTTTTATTTTACCGTGCCAATAAATATGATCATCACTGTATATATATATATATATATATATATATATATATATATATATATATATATATATATATATATATATATATATACTTATATATATATATATTATATATATATTATATATATATATACATTGAATATTACTTCATAATGAATTGAGATTGATTAAAATTCCGAATATATATATATATGTGTGTGTGTACATATACATATGTACACACATACACACACATATATATATATATATATATATATATATATATATATACACTTGATAGCTTCCTCCAGTCCTAACAAACTATTGATACCCACAATAAGGGTGCCTGCGCATGGAATTTGTGAGACAAGAGTTACGTAATCTCCAACTACACTTCTCCTTAGTTAGCGTTGTTAAATACCAGTAGCAAGTGGAGGTTCAGGAAGATTGGAAATAATGGCGAGATAAGCAGAGAGAACATACAGCGCCTAGAATTCTCAAATTGTCCCCCCATCTTTTACTAGCAAGGTTCAACGTTGCTTAACTCCGACGATCTGACGAGAACCGATGTATTATGCTGTATATGCATATATATATATATGCATATATATATATGCATATATATGCATATATATATATATGCATATATATATATATATATATATGCATATATATATATATGAATATACACTTGTGCCCGATATTATTCATATCCCCCCTTGAAAATTGAGTTTATTAGGTGTAACTTTGTAAGAATTTATTGTTTACGTCCATATTGATACATATTCTTAATAAACCTCTTCTGATCATTTTCGTCATTTTAAAATTTCGGGATACTTGTAATAAAAGAAATATACAGCTATTTATAAAATCTGCAATGTTCAAAAATAATCATACCCCCTTATTTTTTCAGTATTAATCGAGTTTCTGACTGTTTGTTTCCTGTTTGATTCTTATTTTGAATGCTTTTATACAACCTTTGATTAATTTCATTTTGTTTTTTGCATTTTTCAGAAATTAAAATATCAACTGAAAACCAATAAAAGAATAAAAATTATTAGAATGGGGAAGAAAAAAGAGCTTAGTAATGATCTTAGGACTAAAATTGTGAATTCACATAAGGATGGTTTAGGTTACAAGTCAATTTCCAAGAAATTTGAGGTCCTACAGCAACAGTACAGAGCATCATAAAAAAATTCCAGAGCCACCACACAACAAACAACTTGATTGGTAGATGAAGGAAAAGGAAACTGTCTGCTAGAGCCACCAGGAATATTGTAAGAAGTGTTAATGCAAATCCAACCACCACTACTAAGGACATTTTAGAAAATCTGGAGTCTTCTGGCATAAAAATATTAAGGCAAACATTGCAAAGGACTCTGCATGAAAATGGTCTGAAAGGAAGAAGACCAAGAAGGACTCCATTGCACACCGGAAAACACCTTGCAGCACGTCTAAAGTTTGCTAGGACCCATGTGAATTCTCCAGAGTCCGTTTTCTCAAGTATTTTGTGGACTGACGAAACAAAAATTGAATTGTTTGGCCATATGGATGCTTCTTACGTTTGGAGGAAGAAAGGAGAAGCTTACAACCCAAAGAACACCATACTCACGGTGAAACATGGTGGTTGTAGCCTAATGTTTTGGGGCTCCTTTTCGGCTAGTGGTCCAGGTAATTTCAGGAAAAAAGATGGAACCATGAAGAAGGAGCAATATTTGGAGATACTCCAGAAAAACATTAGACAGGATGCGGAAAAGCTCCATTTAGGACCAAACTGGGTCCTTCAACAGGATAATGATCCAAAACATACTGCCAAAATAGTCAAGAAATGGTTTGAGGATAATCAAATTAATGTTTTGGAATGGCCTAGCCAGAGTCCCGACCTGAACCCTATCGAAAACCTCTGGCACATATTGAAAACTGAGGTTAAAAAGCGGAAGCCTAGAAATTTGAGGGATTTGGAGAACTACTGCATTGAAGAATGGTCAAAAATCAGTGTTGATGCTTGTAAAAACCTTGTTGATAAATATCCAAAACGGTTACAGGCAGTTATTAAGAATAAAGGGCATGCTATTGAATATTGGTAAGAGAGGTATGAATAATTTTGAACTAGTGCCATTATTGTTTTTCTTTGTATAATGTTTCAAACTTGCATAATTTATTTATTTGTTGAGTTTAAATTAAATGCTTATGCTTGATTTATTGTTTGAAATCCCTTTAATATTATCTACCTTCTGGTTTGAGCAATATTCTTATAGAAATCTCAAAGATCCGAGGGGTATGAATAATATCGGGCACAAGTGTATATATATGCATATATATATATATATATATATATATATATATATATATATATATATATATATATATATATATATATATATATATAAACACTGTGTATCACTTTATTGCAGGGGGATTTTTTGGGGGGGGATTGCTATAAATCGCAGTGAAGTGAAATTTCGTACACTGGAAGAGTATAACAAGGTGGCTACTGTGGAGGGGTGGGATTTTGCTGTTTGTCACGTTCGTCGGGCTATTTACGTCGATGGAGTACAAGCGCTTGAAGTTCGTCGGGGCATATACCATTAAAACACTTGTAAAACAGCAGAGCGATGCAATATTCCGTCAGTGGAAAAGGGGCTAAAGCTTGGCTGACAGTTCGAGACATTTTAGGTTGGCGACTCTGGTTGGTAGCCTTATAGAGATACATGATACTTTCAGGCGTAAGAAACATTCTAGCTCAATAGAGAGAGCCCACCTTCCTTGCAGCAGCCTTGGCAATGTCCTCAATATATCTGTTCCAGCTCATGTTCCATATGAATTTTAAGCCGAAGAGTTTGAATGAAGTACTTTCAGGTAATGTATCATTAGTTATAGCTATGGTTGATAAGAAAGTTTCTTGTAATTATTGAAGGAAAGAAGCTTAATCTTGACAGCATTAAATGTGACAATCCATTTTGTCCCCATTCCACTACAGACTGGAGGTCTTTCTCTAGGGTTTCCGCCATTTCTTTAAATATGCGTTCATTCGTTTTCCCTACGTACCTGTCATAGAGCGTGGTATCCTCCGTAAATAGACCCATCCCAGAGACAATTTTATCAGGGAGGTCATTTATGAATATCAGGAATAATAAAGGGGCAAGAACTGACTCCTACCCTGCCAAAAACCTTAGATATATCTAAGGTACTTCTCTACCTTCCCCTACTTTATCCAGCGTATGGTAAATACGTCCAGAGATTGCAGTTGGGATATATGCAGTATAACGGGCTTGCCTAAATCCATATTGTTAATTGGACAGAAGTTTAGCAGCTGTAAGGTAGTGAACTAGAGCTTGATTAATTATGGACTCAAACATTTTGGCGAAAAAGGGAGGAGGCTAATGGGACGATAATTTAATGGGCTAGTTATTTTGCCAAAATTCTTGTAAACTGGTACCACAGAAGCAGTTTTCCAGCAGTCAGGAAAGCAAGATTCGTTAAGGCATTTGTTGAAAAGCTTGGAGAAAACTAGACTAACCTCAGCGGAGCTTTTTTTTTTTTTATTTTTTTTTTTTTATAGTACAGCCGGGATGAGATCGGGTCCACATGCTTTTGAGGTGTCTAGGCTTTTATGATATAATGCACTGGAGAAGGGGTGATTTTTAGATCATCTAATGTGGTTCCTGTCCGACCAGGAAAATAAGGGAGAGAGCGGTTTGCTGGGTCCAATGTAGAGTTTGAGGCAAACCGATTGGCAAACATGTTCGCCTTCTCGGTTGTCCTGCAAGGAACCTTACGATTCTAGGATAATGGGGGAATTGTTGATTGCCCATTATGTACTACACTGTTATAGATTTTTCAGAAATCTCAAGTTCCTAATTTCTGTGCTTCAATGCGTTTTCTAGTGGTTTCGGTGTATTCTCCCTTAGCTGTAAGTATAACTTTCTGGCAATTACTTCTATAAACCTTTGTCTGTTTGCACTGGACATGTCGTATAAACATGCGACATGCATGCTACTTTGAGCAATGGCAGTTGCGCAAGTAGAAGTAAACTTCGATTGCCGCTTTGAACCATTTGGTGGTCTCATTTGCACACTGTTCTGCTGGAAGAGAAAATATTTTCCCCGTGCTGCGTTTCTGATGAGATCCTTTATAACTTCCCAGTCATCTTTCTTACAGTACCTTGTTGTTTTCAGTAAGCTTCGGGTTCAGAGTTTAGGGTGATTTCTACCATCATCACAGCGTGATCAGCATTCCCGCGTGGGTTATGAGCACCCGTTACACAATCATCGGAAATTTTGCTCAGAAATAGATCTAGAAGTGAGGCTTGTTGATCATGTCTATGTGGAAGACGGATCGGAAACGTAACTGTCTGTGATAAGAAATAAGATACAGGGAAGCTATGTGTTAGCTGCGTCTGTGCTAGAGAAACCAAGGCAAATGATGTGGTGGACATTAAAGTCACCAAATACATGTGCTTGTGTGCTAGTATCAAGGGAGAGTGCTGTATCTATGCTGTCAGAGACTGGTTAATTAGGGTTCAGTCCTGGGTCGAGAAAAACCTGTACAGAAAATATAAGTAGCTAACGTTTTGTTGCAGGTTAAGTCTAAAACATATGAAGGTCTGGTCGTCTGATTCTAGATTTGATTCTAGTCAAGGAGAGGGTGTTTCGAATATACACTCCAAGTCCGTGCATATGTTTATTTGAGTTCTTACGGCATAGTGGAACTCTTTGGCTCAAGATAGCCAAGCATGTCAAACTGGTTAAAAATGGTGGTGGAGCGTATGTTAGTTTCACTTAGCACCAAAATATCCGGGTAGTTTTCTAGGAGAAATGATTCAACATCGTCTAAATTAGTTTTAAGCTCGCAGATATTCATGAATGCAAGCCTCAAGGGGCGAGGCGATTTGGTGTTGTTTGAGTTTGCGCCTGGTTTAATCTATTAATTTGGCTTATATATCTATCCAATTTGATCTCCGTTCTCTCTCTCTCTCTCTCTCTCTCTCTCTCTCTGTCCCACCACTCTCTCTCTCTCTCTCTCTCTCTCTCTGTATTACACGTTTTATCTTATTTTGTATCTTTCTGCCTCTCACAATTTGCCAATCTCTTAATCCTTGATAACGCTTTCTTCATTTACTTTTTCGTGTTCAACGTATTATTCCCCTCTCTCCCTTTCGCTCCCTCTCTCTTTCCTACTCCTATATCGGAATATCTCTCTATTCCTTTCTTTCTCCGTTTTTCATTTTCTTTCTCGGCTTCTCTCTCTTCTCCTGTCTCTCTCCGTATTTCTCTCTCTTCGCATTCCTCTACCTCTCATTTTTTTTTTCATAATCCCTCGCTCTCTTCTATCTTTCTTTCCTTCTCTGTCTCTCACTTTCTCCTTTTTCTTTCTATCTCTTTTATGCTTCATCTCTCTAACACACAATACACTTTTTTTTTAATTTCTAAATAATTTTTTATATAAATTATAAAGGAACAGAATTCACTTGCACGTTTTTTTTTTTTAGATTTTAAAAAGTAACTATTATAAAAAACACTTACAGTCCCTTTTCAACATTACATTTTTTTTAATTAAGAAATAAAACAGCCAATTTGAAACCGTAAACATACAGCCATGTTTTTTTTTTAATTTTTCGATGGACACTGGGTAACAGCCAAAAAAAAACGTCAGGAGTTTATCAGCTGATTTAGACTAATTTTGGTCTTCTGGGTCCGAATATCACATTGATTTTGCTCTATCAGGTCAACTTTTTGAGATACAGCTATAGGCCTACCTGACGAGCTATACATATGCTAATATCAGGGGTTTTGAGTTCAATCATATTTTTCTTGAAAAATATATCGAATTACAATGCACAGACACGAACAATACTATAAATAATGAATATATTTGTGTTTATCATAAATTTATGCGTATAAATATTTATAGAATTAATTTAATATTTAATATATTTTTGTATGAATTTAGGCTAACGAGGGTTATACTTTAGTAAATTTGGGTCATTCTTCCCAAGGACACTGTAGTGACAATATTTCCTCTTAGATTCTCTCTCACATTCTCATTACCTTAACATTCATTGCCTTTGCCTTAAATTAACTCATTGTGGGCTCATTGTCTGTTTAGACGTGAAAGTTGGTGCACGCCGGTTTTGTTATGCGGGTTCGTGTCTCTGAGAAAATAGTACAATTATGGAATATTCAGTGGCTATAAATCCTAGTACTAATTTATTAACTCTCTATGTTTCAGTATGAGCGTATTTAAAGAGCAGTAAACGGGAGATTCAGCTTATATTTGTTTATTTTCCTTTTTCGAATTCATCGGGTTTTTAGAACAATAAAGGGAATTCCACAATTAGCCAATCAAATCAATACCTGTCTCACCATTACTCCATAGGAATATATAAATAAAATATGATTCAAATTTACTTAATTAACCCTTAACCAATCAAATTGATTCTAAATTTCATTGTCTGACACTCAGCTGCATCTTTCTTTTTCTTTTTTCTTTCAGTTTATTGTGATGGTTTCAGCGCGACGGTCAGGCAGGAATAATCCTGACGTGTTCTGCTACATCTGCGGAGAATACACGCTGTCAGAAGACAGGAAGAACATCACAATATTTGTGAAGCCCGCCTACGTGGCTTACTTTAAAGTCGAGCTGGGTGATCAAAATAAGTCTTGGGCACCGCACACGGCGTGCAAGACGTGCGTGGAATACCTGCGGCGGTGGACGAAGGGAGGGAAAACTTCACTGAAGTTTGGGATTCCGATGGTTTGGAGCCGTTTGACCATGCATCGGATTGTTACTTCTGTGCCATCAATACTACTGGCATCAACAGGAAGAATTGGCACAGCCTCCAGTACCCCGACCTTCCATCTGCCCGCCGTCCAGTGGCTCACTGCGAAGAAATTCCTGTACCAGCGTTCACACAGCTTCCCGACAGTGACAACGAGGCCACCACTACAGACGAGTAAGGATATTCAGAAAAGTTCGAGTATGAAGCACAAGATGGTCCGCAGCTCTTTTCACAATGTGAGCTTAATGATCTGGTTCGGGATCTCAGCTTGTCGAAGACTTCCTCCGAGTTGTTGGCCTTCAGACTCAAAAAGAAAAATCTACTTGGCAAGTACGCGCGTATCACTTCCTTTCGTAAAAGTCATGAGGACTAAATGGGCTACTTCTGTCAGGAGGAAGACCTCGTGAACTGCCGAGATATCGCCGGTCTTCTTGTTAAACTCGGCGCTCCTCAATACGATCCGAGAGATTGGCGACTCTTCATTGACAGCTGCAAGCCCTCTTTGAAGTGTGTGCTCCTCCACAACGGGAACCAATTCGCCTCAATCCCTCTTGCGCACTCCACAACTCTCAAAGAAAAATATGAAGCAGTAAAGTACGTGCTTGACAAAATCCAATATGAGCAGCACAAGTGAATCATCTGCGTCGACTTAAAGATGGTGAACTTTCTATTTGGTCAGCAGTCCGAGTTCACGAAGTACCTATGCTTTATATGTATGTGGGATAGTTGAGACAGAGCCCAGCACTATATAAAGAAAGAGTGACCGGCGCGCGAGCAGTTAGTACCTGGGGCGAGAAACATCATAAACGAACCTCTTGTTGACCGGGAGAAGATATTGATCCCACCGCTACACATGAAGCTTGCGTTAATGAAACAGTTCACGCACGCTCTGGACAAGGATGGGAGGTGCTTCAACTACCTGTGCCGAGCCTTTCCTCGAATGACTATTGAAAAGCTGAAGGCCGGCATTTTCGATGGCCCGCAGATACGGCAGCTCATAAAGGACACCGAGTTCCAAAACTCCATGAACACCCTAGAGTGCGCCGCGTAGAAATCGTTTGTGCATGTGGTGAACAACTTCCTGGGGAACACGAAGGCAGCAAACCACGCCAGACTCATCAGCAGCATGATAGAGGCCTTCCAAAAACTCGGGTGTTTGATGAGTATAAAGATGCACTTCCTGTTCTCACACATGGAGAAGTTTCCTGAAAACTTTGAGGCGATGAGCGATGAGCAGGGAGAAGGCTTCCATTAGGACATGCACCAAACGGAGGAGAGGTACGAGGGGAGGTGGGACGCAGTCATGATGACGGACTACTGCTGGTCGCTGAAGAGAGACAACCAAGCAGCTGCTCACACACGGGAATCAAAGAAACGCCGATTTATGCCGTGAATTCTGAACTTTTGTGTCATGTAACGCTCATACTTATACTAATATTATCATGATTATGCTTATCAAATTTGATGATAATTATGCTTATCAAATTTGATGATAATTATGCTTATCAAATTTGATGATAATTATGCTTACCAAATTTGATGGACTAAATAAAAACTGAATGAATTTGGATACGTTGACTTTTATTTCTTCAGGAAAACGGAAAAAATCGTCAGGGGTTTCTCAGCGTATGATCCGCAGAATTTTTTTTTTTTACGAAAAATCGATTTTTTAAAAAAATTCTGTAGCAAAAAAAACCTGACCTGATTGAGCAAAACAAGGTCATTTTCGGACTCAGATCATCAAAATTAGTCTAATTCAGATGGAAAACCCAAGACGATTTTCAAAACATATTTTTTTGTTATCCAGTCATATAATGCTAAACTGAATTAAAAAAAATTCTTAATGCTGCAATATTTTAAGTTATAAATTTATTATATTTTTACTAGAATATCTTGTCCTTTTCTTTTCCATGTTTAAGCTTAACCGGATTACTTTTCATGCTCGCATTTTTCTATTGTAATCCATGATTTTTCCAGGTTTCTAGTAAATTCACTTATTTTTGTTTAATTTAAGTCTTTTTTTTTTGCCCCCACAAACATAACATACGCATATGTAAAACACACAAAAGCGACGTGGTTGCTCTGCAAACCAGTCATAAAAATAGATCGCCCACCAATTTTTACGATTTTCAACATCAGTAAATTCATCATAACTTTTGTTTCACTGAACGGAAATTGAATTTTCTTTTTATAATATAGACGAGAAGATGATCAATAAACTGTAATAATTGTTCTAAATTAGATCGAAAAATGAGTGAGCAGTGAAGCTTTAAAACAGTTCTAAATGACTAAAACTGTCACTTAACCATATATTCATACACGGTAGTGTTTGAATATATATCTCTTTCGTTCCCTCCGTTTATATATCTGTCTATCGTTCTATATCTATCTATCTATCTATCTATCTATCTATCTGTCTGTCTGTCTGTCTGTCTGTCTGTCTATCTATATGTCTATCGTTCTATCTATCTGTCTATCGTTCTATCTGTCTATCTATCTATCTATCTATCTGTCTATCGTTCTATCTATCTATCTATCTATCTATCTGTCTATCTGTCTGTCTGTCTATCTATCTTTCTATCTATCTGTCTATCTGTCTGTCTATCTATCTATCTATCTCTCTGTCTGTCTATCTTTCTATCTATCTATCTATCTATCTATCTATCGATCTATCTGTCTATCGTTCTATCTCTCTATCTATCTATCTATCTGTCTATCGTTCTATATATCCATCTATCTATCTATCTATCTATTTATCTATCTATCTGTCTATCGTTCTATCTATCTATCTATCTATCTATCTGTCTATCGTTCTATATATCCATCTATCTATCTATCTATCTATCTATCTATCTATCTATCTATCTATCTATCTGTCTATCGTTCTATATATCCATCTATCTATCTATCTATCTATCTATCTGTCTATCGTTCTATCTATCTATCTATCTATCTATCTATATATCTATCTATCTATCTATCTATCTATCAATCTATCTATCTAAACATTTCACTTTCTCTTTCCATTTCTCCCGCTACCGTTTTCCATCTCTATTTATCCATCTCGCACTCTCTCATTGCCACTCTTTCTCTTCCCTTTTTTCATTCTTTCCTTCTTTCAGATTCCATCAAATATATTTTTCCCGTCTGGGTTTTTAGTTCGCCCATTCAACTGAATTTCTCATGTCGTAAACATGACTGAAAGATTGCATTGTTTAACAAACGACACCTGTGTCTTATTTGCCTTTCACACACACACACACACACACACACACACACACACACACACACACACACACACACACACACGTGCATATATATATATATATATATATATATATATATATATATATATATATATATATATGCATGTATTCGTTTTTTCGTTTTTGTGTGGTCCCAGCTGTGTCTGGTCTGGTCTGGACGAATTTTACCTTTTCAAAACAGCAAGACCCACCAAGTACCAACATTTTTTCGTTTCTTTTTTTTTTTTAATTTTAATTTATTTTATGTTGAAATGAATGGCTCTCGTTTTGTGAAGGCTTCATGTTTTGACAAGCTTCTGGGATTGATATTTACTCCTGACCTGAAATGAATACGTATATCAAATCCATTGCCAAGGTCGCTGGGAAAATGGTTGGATCCTTCTACTGCTCCAGTAGATATCTCACTCCTGATGCAATTCTCTACCTATTTAAAAGCCACGCACGGCCAACGATGGAGTACTGTTGCCACATCCGGGCAAGAGCTGCTAGAAGCAGCTTATCCTGCCTTGACAGAGTTCAAAAAAGACTTCGTAGCTTAGTGGGGGATGCCCTTTTCTATTCTCTGCAACCTCTTTCCCACAGAAGAGACGTTGCGAGGCTGTTTCTGCTTTATCGTTACTTTCATGGCAAGTGTTCGTCTGAGCTTCAATCTTTGGTTCCCCCCTCGCCAAACTTTCACAGATGACCCTCGTCTAGCCAAAACCACTATTTATTAATAATTTCACACACTCTTTATCAGTGCCTAAACCTAAACGTAGATTCCGTGAACAAAGTTTCTTTCTTAGAACTGCACGCCTATGGAATTGTCTTCCGTTTTCCTTCTTTCCAGCTGACTACAATCTGATTGCCTTCAAGTCCAATGTAAACAAGTTCTTGATGAACCGTCCCCCTAAGTAATCCAATTTACAAAATTCCCACTACTTATGTTTACTGCGCTATAATCACATTGACTAACGTATACCCATTAATCCTTATTCTCGAATGGCGTTTGGGCCTTGATATGTGTTGAATCCTGTGTAAAAATAACTATTAGAAAGATCTCTAACATTATCAAGCGACGTTGAGCCTGGTCAATATCAGATGGGTGACTATTTGGAAATATCAAGCACTCTACTTAGAAGTACGGCAGCACCTTAACTGAAAAATAAATAAATAACGCGGATGAAATTATTTCTTGTTACCGGGATATAAATTCGACTGCTTGCGAAATTATCGTTAGCAATAAAAATGGTTGGTCACATTCAAATGCTATCACGACAAAGGTCCTTTTTAATAACTAAAAGAAACATCTCTAAAATTACTTGCTCTTCATAGAGCTCCTCAATTAATCGTTAACTATAAAAATGGATGGTCACTTTAAAATGCTGCATAGAAATAGTTTCTTTTAGCCATGCATTAATGATCTCTGAAATAATATTTTTCAACGAAATCTTCACATGACCGTCAATAATAAAAATAGATGGTTACATTTAAATGCTCCCATGAAATAGTTCCTTTTTAGCGACGATAAGAACTATTAAACAATCTTTAAAATAACTTGATAGTCATCAGTGTCTCCCACTGATCGTCAACAAAAAAATGGATGGTTACATTTAAATTCTCCCATGAAATAGTTGTTTTTTAGCGAAGATAAGAAATATTAAACAATCTCTAAAATAACTTGATAGTCATCAGTGTCTCCCACTGATCGTCAACAAAAAATGGATGGTTACATTTAAATTCTCCCATGAAATAGTTGTTTTTTAGCGAAGATAAGAAATATTAAACAATCTCTAAAATAACTTGATAGTCATCAGTGTCTCCCACTGATCGTCAACAAAAAAAAATGGATGGTTACATTTAAATGCTCCCAAGAAATAGCTGATTTGTAGAACTATTAAGCAATCTCTGAAAAACCTTGATTGTCATCGGGATCTCCCTCTAATCGTCAATAATAAAAATGGCTGCTTACATTTAAATGCTCCCAAAGAAATAGTTCCTTTTTAGCAACGATAAGAACTATTTAACAATCTCTAAATTAACTTGATAGTCATCCAACTGATCGCCAATAATAACAATGGATTGTAAACGTAAACTGCTATCAAGACAAAGCTCTTTATAAATGACTATAAGAACCCTTTAAAAATCTCTGAAATAATATGATGTCTAACGAGATCCCTGAACGTCAATAAGAAACCTTTAAATATCTCTACACTAACTTGATTGCCAATAAGATCTTCAAATGATTGTAAATTATAAAAATAAATAGGCGCATAGAAATACTACAAAAAAACTCCTTAACTTAAATAAAAGTAATTTACAAGCAAAATAGTTTTGCGATTTTTAAACGTTTCTTATAAAAACATCGTAATAATAACAATGGATAGTTCCAATCAAAGGCTACCAAGACAAAACTCCTTTCCTTTACTAACCAGGAAAATAATGGCTGAGAAATTCGGTAAGGCTATCGCTTGGGTAGAGCTCTGATGTCTCATCACTGTGGCTAGCACGGCTAGATTCAACCTCTAAGCCAAGTGTGGTGAGACTGGTGCCTGCCAACAAATTACTATAATGGAAGCGTTACAATATTTCTAATATGAACCCGAATTAAGTTAACTATTCATTCACTAGTATATATATATATATATATATATATATATATATATATATATATATATATATATATATATATATATATATATATATATATATACTAGCTAGACGCCCGGTGTTGCTCGGTCGTACAGTACTCTTCAACATGGTACTTTAATCTTTAATTTATGCAGATTGCGTATGTATTATTATAGAATCAATCCTTAATCGAATATTATATATTACGAGGAATAATTTGCCCCGTGGACTAATTTTCAAAATAAAATAAAAGAAAAGAAATAATAATGATAATGTCGTTCATCAAATTCCGTCTGTGTTTGTTTACAATATCACGTCAGCTGATATTTGGGCTTGATGATGAATGCCCTGGAAACTCATTTTTGATTAATTTTAGTTATGCAAAAAAAAACATGATTTGCGGCGATTTTAAATAGTGTCTCTTCTTTTGTCATAAATTGAATTCATTAATAAGACAAGATTAAAATAAAATGGTGGGGTACACCCGGGGTTGAATACGAGATCACTCGATCTGTAGCCGAATGCTCTACCACTGAGCTATGTTTCTGAATTTCAAGAAAACTCTTTTTTCTAAGAAATAATTATTTGTTGAGATTTTATTATCTCCCTTGTTGATGCAACCTAAAATATTCCCCTGTAGAAATTCTTTTTTTATTTATAAATACGAAGACTATTTTTAGGGTCTGATTTTTTTAGATTTTCGATACTTATTGGACGAATTTCTGTATAAAACATATCTAAGAACACTGCCAGACATTGAAATTACCTTTGGGTGAAATTTGCAAAAGATAGGCTCAGTCATTTCGGAACTTATAAAGAAGGAAATCGCACAGACACACACAAAGAGACTTTTATATAATAGTATAGAGTAGAGATAAATTCTTATATGGCCGAGTGGTAGACGAAAAAAAAGTGAAGAAAACAATGATGGCATTGAGTAATGCTAATTCTCCGATCGATGAAAATGACCAGATTTTCTGTAATTCTCGAATTGTTGATGAGTGACTCAAGTGACTCCGGACCAGCAACAGATCCTTAGAATAACAGATGTCCTTGAAGTTTGGTTGATATGCAAGAAGTTTAGAATAGACAGTTGATCAATTATTTCATAGTGGAGAATTGAGTTGCGTGGTTGGCAACAAGGATCGCGTCTCACTGACTTGACCCTCCGCTGGATATAAAACAAACCTGCACGCCCGTTGAAGTTATTTTGGAAGAGAGTTTTTTTTTTTTAAGTCAGTTTGGAGTTGCTGAGTGGCAGAGATATAGCAGAACCAATAAAGGGTGGTTCGTCGAAGAAATCTTCAAGTCTTTGGTAGATTTGAGAAGCAACGGCTAGCAAAGACCTAAGAAAACGTTCGCTGAGTTTTTTCAAGGTTGTATTAGAGAGAATTTAGAGGGAGAGAGAGAGAGAGAGAGAGAGAAAGACTAAAGTTATTTCCTTAGTTATTTACTTTTTAATTTCCTAACTTACTATCTTAAGAAATGTGATTATCTATCTTCTACATCGTTTGGTCTTGTTCGGAGAAATTTATCTATTTCTTATTCATGAACTTTAAACTACTCAACAAACTTGGGGCGTTAAAAGTATAGTTTATATCTCTGTAAACTTGTTGATATATAAATATATTTTTCTTCGTTGATTCATATTTCCTCCTCCTATTCCCAAAACCCCGTTGTTGAGTTCGCACTTGCTAACTGGTGACCCATTTTTGTTTCTATTCATATTATATTCGTCCATTTTAACTAAACACTTATTAACTGTAAGCGCTGATCTTAGAACTTTCCATTAGCTCCAATAGAATACACCATAAACTGGTAACTCCAACGTTCGATGAATATACTACAAACTGACCGGTAAATGTTTTCATAAGATGTGCAGGGACCAGGATCATGTTATTTTGATGTTTTGTCGTTGACCACGTCTTGCAACTGTACACGAATACGTCGTTCATATGTCTTGTACGGTACCTTTGTCGCATGCAGTGGGATTCCTGTGTTTTGTAAAATTGTCGACAGCTGAACGAAGATATCATATGCTACGAATATACGTCATCTCATAGTCGTGACAGTTTGCTCACCGGAATCAATTGCGTTAGCAAGAAAGGTTTATTCATTTATGCTTTTAATGTAACAATTTTTGTTCCAGTATTATTTGGTTTATTCGGACTACTGTTCTCGTCTTGACTGCTATTTACACAACGTTTGGACCGATGTAACCTTCGAGTTTCTCATGTGTATTTTGCCGAACTCGGGAATCTTTCTGTCGAACGCGGGAATCTTCATTTCGAACTAAAGAATCTGCACGGAATTTTGAATGGAATCGTTTATTCAACCCACATGTGTAGCAGGATCTTGTTCCGTCAGCCAGTTTTTACCAATTCGAAAACGTTGTTCTTCACATCTACAAAACTAGAGCATGTTGGCGCCGTTGATAAAATAAAGGGTTCTGTTCGCAATTTCGTGCAGATTCCCGCGTTTTGACAGTATTACTTAGGAAGACGGTATATAAGCATTTTTTTTTTACATTTAATTTGAAGGCAACCATGTTGAAGTCTACAGTGAGTCACTATGACGGCAATGTGTTACATAGTTTATAAGTTCTGGGGACGAAAATTTTTGTAAAAACAGCGAATCCACGTTGTGAATTTCTTAGAATGCTTAATCAAGGATTAGAGCTCAGTCTGGTATCTTCCATGAAAATTACTATGGGATGGAGAAAAACTAGTGTTTTTCTTGTGAATGAAAGTGGCTGTAGAGAACAGAATATATATCCTTCGCCACTAAATTGCGAAGTCAGTTTTGTGCTTTGTCAATGCAAAAATAAAATGATTTGACAAAAATCTTATCTTGATTGAATTTCTTTTTATCATCAGTAAAAAAATGTTTGCTTATTCTCAGCAATTCTTCAACGATAAATGTTGAAACACTAAAAAACCTCTGTTAAAAATATTCCAAATATCTCCCGATGATGTTTCTAAAATAAAAGCAATGTGTAGCAATGGTGTTTGTGAGATATACGACGAATCTATATATCTACTAGCATGGGTGCTCGGCATTGCCCGGGTGTTTGGAGGTGTATGTTAAGCAAAAAAAAAAGGTGGTAATAGAAGGGCAAGCTTGGACCCGTACTGCGAAGAAGGAAAAGAACGGGAGAAAAAACGTGACGTCTTTGCTGTTACGACCACCGCCAAACCGGAAGTGACGTATGTTTAAATTAAGGCTAGACAATCAAAAAGAGGGGAGGACTTCGAAAATATCGGCGAAAAAAGCGACCCCTCCCTGTAGAAAAGTGCACAGTTGAGGTTGAAGAAATTAATGTTTTAATCAATTTTTCGGTATTTGTCGTCTGAAGGGTCGATCTTCAAAACGATACTGATCTTGTGAAAATCCGTCGCCTCTGTCGAAAGTTTTAGGCAGACACTCAAGCATACATACATACATACATACATACATACATTTATATATTGGAAGCTCAAATTTTCGACCCAACCCCATTAAAAAGCTTGCCCTATCTCTGAATACCCTTTATGTAAAATTTCAAATGTTTAGACCAGAAATTGTAAAATTTCAAATGTTTAAACCAGAAATATTTTCCCAAATCCCAGTACCCTGTATATATAATTTCGAGTCTGTAGACTGAAAAAGTTATTGTGTAGGGAAATGTACACAGACACACACACACACACACACAGGCAGACACTTTCACAGATATATCTATCTATCTATCTATCTATACTCCTATAAATTCGTTTTTTTTTCGTGTGTGTATTGATATTCATATTAAAACCCATTTTTCCCATTTATTTAAAAAGAAAATACACTTTTATTATGTATAGGTTGTGGAATTGCATTCACTAGCAAAAGATCTAGCTAATTTGCATATCTTTTAAACATTCATTTTAATTAATTCCCTATTAGTTGCTTTGGTTTTCTAATGGGATGATCATCTTTAGTGGAATTATATTCATGCAGATATTCTACATTATTTATATTTGCATAATATTTGCGTAAAATGTTTATAGTAAACACAAAATTGTTTCCATTTATATTTATGTATACGTATATATTTTTGTTTAACAAAATTTGCCTACCAAACACCTCCTAGAGTTTTTACTCTACAGACATGAAACTTCATATATAAGGTATTTGAATCCAGGCAAAACTTTATATTTGGGTTTTAGCCCGGAAAAATCGTGCAAAAGTGTGAAAATTAAAAAAAATGAAATTTGCCAGGTGAAGGTCGAACGCCGGCATTACGAATGCATAACGTAATAGCTATTGGTTCATGTTTTAATTTTTAGCACTGCAGTAAACATGTTTTCATAGCCCACTCATCGACGGTAGGGACAAAATAAATCATGAGCTGAACGATTTGGTTTCGATTATTGGTGGTGGCGCATGAGTCTTTTTTATACTTTTTTAAATCATTTTGCATCCAATCTATCTATCAATATATCTATCTATCTATATATATATATATATATCTGTCTATCTATCTATCTATCTATAAAAGTGAATGTGTCTGTGTATCTGTCTTTGTGTCTGTCTGTCTGTCTGTCTGTGTGTCTGTGTGTGTACATTTCCATACGCAATAACTGTCAATTTTTAGTCTACAGATTCGCAATTTGATATACAGGGTACTGAGATTTGGAAAAATCTAGGTGATCGGTTTTCGGCCAGAAATTTGTCGATTAAGGGGTTAAAGTTCAACGATTTGACCTTTGAGAGCTCTACCAAACTCCTCCGACAATTTTGGGTCTAAACATTTAAAAATTTACATATAGCTTCCTTAGACATAGATCTAACTTAATAACTTGATTTGAGCCCAAAATACATTTTAAGGGGTCATAATAGGGGTCAAAGTTTAAAAAATTAACCGATTTTTTTTTGCTCAACATGCACCTCCAAATACCCGGGCAACGCCGGGCACCAATGCTAGCATATATACAAAAGTGAAAATGTCTGTCTTTTCTCTATGGTAGTTAAGGAAGACTATTATACAGAAAGGCATTACTTTACATATTCACACTTTTTAATATATACATATGCACATAACCTTATGAACAATACATAGGGCCCGAGCAAAGCCGGGCGGAACTCCTAGTATATATATAAAAGTTAAAATGTCCATGTGTGTGTGTGTGTGTGTGTGTGTGTGTGTGTGTACATTTTCCTACAAAATAACTGTCAATTTTCAAATAACAGACTCGAGATTGGAAATAAGGAGTATTGAGATTTGGGAAAATCGGTTTAATCGGTTTTCGGACAGAAATTTTGCTGTCTAGGGCTCAAATTCAACCATTTTACATTTGAAAGCTCTACGAAACTCTTCTTTCAATCTTGGATCTAAACACTTGAACTTTTACATGTAGGTTACTTGGACATGGATCAAACGTTTTAATTTTATGTGAACCCCCAAAACAATAGAATGTTAAGGGGGACAAAAAAGTTTTTAAAAAATAATAATAACCTCTGTGGTCTCTATCAAATTACTCAGCCAATTTCTGGTCTGAGCATTTGAAATTTTACGTGAAGGATATTCACAGAAAGGGCAAGTTTTTTAATCAGTTTGCGTCAAAAATTTGAGCTGCCAAGGTGTCAAAGTTCAAAAGATTTGACCTTTGCGGTGTCTAGCTTACTATTCAGCCAATTTTGGGTCTAAATATTTGAAATTTATAAATGACGGGTATTCAGACATGCGGCAAGCATTTTAATCAGTTTTGAAGCGAGAATTTGGCTGAAAAATGGTTAAAGTTGAATGTTTTCAGATTCTACCAAATTCCTCTGCCAAATTTTGATCTAAAGTCTGGTGTAAAGATTTTAGATGTAGATAACTTGGACATGTGTAAAACTTTATATTTTTAATTGAGACCAAAACAATAAATTTTAAGGTGTCAACATTTGGGTTCTTGACTTCTTGCGGTCTCTACGGAATTACCCAGGCAAATTTTGGTCTAAACATTTGAAATCTTACATAAAGTGTATTCACACGTAGAGCAAGTTATGAACAGTACATAGGGCCCGAGCAAAGCCGGGCTGAAGTACTGGTACATGGTTACCCAAAAGAAAAACAAAAGCTAAATGGAGGCCATCTAGGCTGTAGAACGGAGAAAAAAAAGGCCAAAGGCCCTAGTGTTTTGATGTGATGTTTTGAATATAATACACTAGTTATGACCAAAGTTTCATTTCATTCGGACAAAACACTAAGAAACGGGGCTTAATTAGAGTTGGGGCCCGTTTTTTTAGGTCACAAACTCACATAACCATCAACTATTTACGTTTATTCTCAATTTACAAATTAATACAAGAATTACGTTTTTCTTCAAAATGTCAAACTTAAAGAGAAGTCTTTAACACGTTTTAATTTAAGACTTTTTTTTAATGTGCAAAAGACATAAATCTGCTTTCCAAATCTCTTTAATACATGCAAGATCACCAAAGCAAAGGGTTACTTCCCCTTTAATATTTTATGTAGATGAAAATTTGTTTCGTCTAACAATAGGTAAATTAGAAATAAATCAGTATTAACTCATTTACTCGATTCAACCTTTGCCAGAGATTCGCAATGTACTGCTGGTATTCATGGCTCTTTTCTACTCTTCAAATCCACTAGAGGCAAGCAAGATAACTAAGGCAACGAGTTACTCTCCTTTTAATATGATCTGTACATATAATATGTTTCATCTAACTAAAAGTTTCAGTTATAAGTGTTTATATTTTTTTGTTTTACTTCTTAATATTACCAAACCGACAGAAGCAATTAATATTTTTTTATACAGCCACAGAGCAATACGTCTCTACTTATATATAAAACGCACTTTGTCTTTGTGTGTGTTCGTTCCCTACGGATTCCGAAACGGCTGTCGTCGATGCATTTGAAAATTCACATAAATGTGCTTGATGTGTCTGGGAGTGTTCTTAGATAAGTTCTGTATCGGAATGCTTATGATAATTATCAAAGATCGATATTAAAGAATTGAATGAAGGAAGTCCGATTTCGACCAAAGTTAACATCTTACCAAGCCTAACATCACAAATGAACTTGAGAGTTTTATAATCGCACAAGCAGAAAGGCTCAGCGTATAAAACCAACAATAGGTTCTTTGATAAAACAGGAGCGCGTCCGAAATGAATGCTTCTGTTTAGAACACAAGTGAACCAAGATACTTGACATTTGTATTTTAATTTTTTTTTGTGTGTGTGGAGAGTTAATAAAATCTTTTATCCGTATTTCATTGTCCTTTGGGAGGGGGGAAAAGTAAAAACAATTCAGTACTATTTTCATCTCGACGTGTTAGTGCATATCAGCTCGACTAAAGCTGACAGATATTTATAAAACCTCAGTCTATTCAAAGTAGTCAGGGTACACAGGTGAAAAAGGTCAAACTTGGTTGACCCGGAAATTTGGTAAACAACATCACATTTCAGTTCTTTTGCTTTTTCTGTCCATCCCCCCCTCGATCCCCCTTTTCTATCACTCTCTTTCTCCCCTTTCTCTCTCGCTCTTTCTCTCTCGCTCTTTCTTTTTTTCTTTCTCTCTCTCTCTCTCTCTTTCTCTCTCGCTCTTTCTACCTCTCTCTCTCTTTCTCTCTCGCTCTTTACCCCTCGTTTCGATGACGGAAGAATTGTAATTTAGTCCGCGGCGAATTGATCATCGTGTTACACACACCCCGAGATTTGGTTGCCGTCCCCAGGACGTAACAACCTTTCCAGAAACGTCGCCACGACACGGACAAACCAAGACACTCTCTCCAGTACGCGAGTGCAACCTGGGCATACAACTCCATTAAGCGTTGTTTCCGAACGAAACAGGGTCTGAACAAGCCTTACAAATCCATTGCTTTACTTGAAAAGTATTTTTTAACCTTAAAATGTCAACGATTTATCAACACACGAAATTCAGATTTTCCATTTTTTTTTTTTAAATTGCACAATTGAAAATGTTTGGAGATTCACGCAAAGTAACGGAAAACGTAATTTGTAAACAAATAATCCAATTTGGCTCAATTGCAATTTTTAAACAAGACACTTGAAGGTTAGTACTTTATAAAAATTGTATTGTATTATTAGTAGGGACATCAGTATGATAGTTCTGCGAGTTATTGAGTGATAATTTTGTAAAGAATTATATATATCGTAAAGATGCGTCCACTCAGTTTTATTCTTGGAAAGCGTCTATTCAATCTACGCGTTTATTGATGATAAATGCGAGCCAAGTACGTCCTAGAATAAAATACTGTTTCTACATCTGGGTAGAAGTTACTAGAAGCACCCTATCATACCTTGACAGAGTTCAAAATAGATTTTGAAGCCAAGTAGATGATACCCTTTTCTCTTCCCTGCAATCTATTTCCTACAGAAGAGACGTTGCGATCCTGTCTCTGCTTTATTGTTATTTTCATGGAAAATGCTCGTCTGAGCTCCAATGTATGCCCATTTGCGAAACTTTCACGAAAAATACCCGTCTAGCTAAAACCACTATCAATAATTTCCCCCACTTTTTATCCGTACCTAAACCTAGAGGTAGATTCCATGCACGAAGTTTCTTTCTTAGAACTGTACGTCTGTAGGAACTCTGTTTCTTTTTCATGTTCCAACTTAATGCACTATGGTCGTCTTTAAGTCCAACGTAAACAAGTTCTTAATGAGCCGTCGCCTTAAGTAATCCAATTTACTAAATTCCCCGACTAACTATTACTACGATTTTGTCCCATTGACTACCGCACATTCATTAACGCTTTTGCTCAAGTGGCGGCTGGGCCTTGATAAGAGGTGACATCTTTGTAAAAATTGCTACTTCATACGTACGATAATAGTAATAAATAACAAAGCGATGGTATGGACAGAGTACAAGAAAGCTTATGACAAGAGCTCTCAAGTCTAGCGATAAAAAGATTATCAACAAAAGTTCAACCTTGAAATGACGAAAATGCTATTTCACGCACAAGATTATAAACCCTACGAAAATGATACATAATACTGATACGTGATATATCAAGGAAAATCTCTCTCTCTCTCTCTCTCTCTTCTTTTACTATATATATATATATATATATATATATATATATATATATATATATATATATATATATATATATACTAGCATTTAAGCCCAAAATTGCTCGGGCCCTATGTACTGTTTATTACTTGCACTGCGTAAGATTTCAAATGTTTATACCAAACTTCGTCTGAGTAATTCTGTAGAGATCGCAAGAGGTCAATTTTTTTAACTTTGATCCCAATTTTGACACCTTAACATTTATTGTTTTGGTCTCAATTCAAAATACAAAGTTTTACCCATGTCCAAGTTACCTACATCTAAAATTTCAAGTCTTTAGACCCAAAATTAGCTGAAGAATTTGGTAGGATCTGCAAAGGTCAACTCTTTCAACTTTGACCCTTTAGAAGCCAAATTTTCGCCCCAAACCGATTAAAATGCTTGCCGCATGTCTGAATACCCGTTATGTGTAAATTTCAAATGTTTAGACCCAAAATTGGCTGAGTAGTAAGCTAGACACCGCAAAGTTCAAATCTTTTGAACTTTGACCCCTTGGCAGCTCAAATTTTCGACCCAAACCGATTAAAAAGCTTGCCTTATCTCTGAATACACTGAATACATTTCAAATGTTTAGACCAGAAATAAGCTGAGTAATTTTGTAGCGACCGCAGAGGTTATATATATATTTTTTAATTTGACTCCATTTTTTACCCCTGAACATTTGTGTTCTTGGGCTCAAATAAAATTATAAAGTTTGATTCATATCCAAGTAATCTACACTGAAAATATTAAAAAATTGACGGAGGAGTTTGTTAGAGTTTTCAAAGGTCAAATCGTTTAACGTTTACCCCTTAACAGCCAAATTTCTGTCCGAAAACTGATTGAAAAGAGTTTCCCAAATCTCAATACACTTATGTCAAATCTCGTGTCTCTAGACCGAAAATTGACAGGTATTGGGTAGGGAAATGTACACTTACACATACATTTTCATATATATATATATATATATATATATATATATATATATATATATATATATATATATATACTGTTCACAAAGTGTGAGAAAATGTATAATTATTCCCTCAGCCAAACCAACGTCGCAGCCCACAAAAGCCAAGACAGCCAACAAACCGAAAATCCAAAACTCAAGTTTCGCCCTCATTTGGGCTCATCAGTAAGCCGAGCCTCTTGCACGCTAGGCGAGCACTCTACCAACTGAGCAACCACACCACACACAGAAGAATGTCTATTAACTTACACAGATCAAGCAAGCCGCGGCAAAGACCCGACAGTGGAAAGAACCTACCTCATATCGAACAAGGAACGAAGTAGCAAACCAGCTTTTACCCAAGCTGACGTCTCGACTATATATATATATATATATATATATATATATATATATATATATATATATGCGTGTGTGTGTGTGAGTGTGTGTGTGTACGCGTGTATGTATATATATATAAATATGTACGCATGTATATATATTCACTCATATATGTGTGTGCAAGAGTCTCTACCAAACTCCTCTCTGAACATTTTGTTTACAGAGTTGAAATTTAATATATAGGATATTTTAACTTGAAGAATATATTTGATTTTCTTTTAAAACGACAAAAGAAATGCTACTAAAGGCGTCCAAATTGAAAATTAACAGATGACCTTGGAAGGTTTAGTCGACTAAACATATTTGCATACACAAATCTACATTCACAGGTTAAACAATACTATTTTACAATAACTTAAAGAGGCTAAGAAATGCAATTGTAGATGTGTATGTTTTGATTTCAATTCTAAGCGCCAACTCATATATATATATATATATATATATATATATATATATATATATATATAATTTAGTAATTTAAATTTTATGATGTGAACTGGTCTAATTTTAAATCTAGAATTTTTATTATATGCAAGACAAAGAATACCTTTCAATAAGTATATCTCATTAACCTATAAGTTTTCGATGTTTACCCCTCTCTGCAGAGGAAAAATATTAGCAAATATCTAGTTACTCTCGCTTCTCCTTATTTGTCCCTCAGTCCTCATTTTCAATGAGTGATTTTTCTGACAAATAGTGAAGAAAAGGCTGCTTTCCAGGACGGCAGTACTTGGTGAACAGTAGCCTGAGATGTCGGAAATCTTCAGTTTTTATGTCTATACTTGTGGTCATGTCGCTAGTATGGGTGCTGAAGATAAACGTTTCATCTGGGCTGACGTTATCCGCCTGATAGTCAGGGACCCGAACCTTAGATTAACCACTAAGGAGGCTGTCCTATCAGCAGGTGCAAAGTACTGGGGCTGGTGTATTGCCATTTGGTGAATGGATTCTGGGCCATGCAGTAGTTTTTGGTGGGGCCTCTCGATGCTATACTAGTGGGTAATTGTTACGGCTTTACCTTATCATGTGCTACAAAAAAATTTCCTCTCCTTGTCTCTCTTACTTTCCCTCTCTGTCCTGCTATAACCAAGTCTGTCGACCTGTTCCACAAATCCCCAAAACTCAACATGAAATATCCCCAGAAAAAAAAAAAACATGAATAAACCTAGAACCCCATCCTCCAACGTAGACCCCTACTACTATGTCTTCTTCTCCAACATCAGGTGTCTACGTTCTAACCTTCCAGAGGTTGAAACAAAATTACAGGAGACGAAACCGGACATTCTTCCTAAGCGAAACTGGCATAAGGCCGACCACTTCCCTAGACGAGTTCATAATTAAAGAATACTCTAACTTAACATCTAAATCTGACCCCTAAGATCGCCATTGACATGGAATATGTGCCTACATTAAAGATGGCTTTCCGTGTAGTAGGGATTTCTCCAGTGAAGACCCTAATTTCCCTCATATGTGTTTCAGGGTAGCACTTGCTTACACTACTGCACTTATATTTGTCCTCTATCGCCCCCTCAACAGCGGAGTTACTTTGTTTAAGAGCATATCGTAGAAAATTGACCACATCCTGTCCGCTCATTCTTCGGCTAACATTCACATTCGTTGTGACTTTAATGTCCACAATGTAGAAGGGCTGACCCACTCAAATAAGACAAATGATGAGGGAAGATTCAGTCAGGATTTTGCCATTGCCTATGACGTCATCCAGATTGTTCACGACCCCCCCCCTATGTGCCCGATATTTCCGGTCAGTACGCTAGCCTTCTAGACCTTTTTTTCACAACTTCCCCTAAGCTATGTTCATGTTCCGTTCTGTCCCCTCTTGGATCTTCCGACCGTTGTATCAGCTAAGATAAAAACGAAATGCAATACGTCTTCAGACGTACCTCTCCACCATACTGTATATCGATACTCTGCGACTGACTGGGATAGCTTCCGTAAATTTATATCTGATCTACCCCTGCATTCCATGTTTAAAAAAGATGTGTCCTCCATAATATCAGACCTGACCGAATGGTTAATTGTAGGCATAGACCGATTCACACCATCCAAAAAAATTCCAACAAAAACCTAACAGCCAGCCATGGTTCTCCCCAGAATGTGCTGCTGCCATCGCCCACAGAAATCACTTTTTCCATAGCTACCAACGTAATAGATGTACTGAGACTAAAACTGCTTGCAGGACTGCCAGCAACAGTAAAAGAGTAATAAAAAATGCAAGAGAGGTATATGCTCAGTTTCTTAATTCCAAAGTAGCTGAGCAGCGTCTTGGTTCCCACCAGTTCTGGCAAATAGCAAACAGGATCTTGAACAGAAGCATGCGTTCTATCCCAACCATCATCAATGGACCTGAGGTTATCTCGTCATCATAAGAAAAGGCCAAACAATTTGTGAAGAACTTTGCAGCTAATTCTACCGTATGCGACGAAGGCCATCAACTCCCCGTATTGCCTCCTATAACAGACAACACGCTATGTAACATACAAATATCTGTGCGTGTGGTCGCCAAGCTAATCAAGAACCTTGATTCCAGTAAAGCAACTGGCCCTGATAGCATTCCAATTATAGTGCTGAAAAACTTCAACCAGAACTTGTCCCCATACTGACAAAACTGTTTAAGCGTTGCCTTAACGAGAAGTGCTTCCTAACACCCTGGAAAACCTCATCAGTATGCCCTGTATATAAGAATTCAGGTGATAAGCTCAGTACAGACCAATAACTCTTCTGTTCGTCATGAGTAAGTTGCTGGAATCCATATTAAATAGAGAAGTAGTCAATCACTTCAGAAGAAATAACCTTCTTAGTGGCATGCAATATGGTTTCCGTTCTGTCAGATCTACAGCAGATGTGCTACCGGTTATATCTCATAGGATTAGTGAATCTCTTGACAAAGGCTTCCTTCCTAGGGCAATTGCTCTTGACATATCAAAGGCTTTCTATAAGGTGTGGCATAAGGGCCTACTTCACAAGATTTCCAGCTACGGTATAACTGGAAATGTTTTCTCAATCATTAAATCATTTCTCTCTGATAGGCTCATAAGAGTAATGGTTGATGGACAGAAATCAGAGGCCCTCAGTATTAATGCTGCAGTCCTTTAGGGGTTCATCCTGGGCCCAACTCTCTTCCTGATCTACATCAATGATCTCCCAAAACACATACTTAAATCATTCGTTGACATCTATGGTGATGACACGACCATTTATAGCAACACATCAAAGGCCGTATATGACAAAGTTCTCTCTGATTCTCTCTCCTCTAATCTTGGGCGCGTGGTACAGTGGGGGAAGAGGTGGTTGGTTACTTTTAATGCATCTTAAACCAAGCTCCTATCTTTACATCATCAATGCTCTGATCCCCATCTGGCATCAATTAAATCTTGGGGAGGCTCCATGTTTTGATAAGCTTCTGGGTTTGACCTTTACTCCTGACCTGAAATGGAACACGTACATCAAGTCAGTTGCCAAAGTCGCTGGAAAAATGGTAGGATCCTTCTACCGCTCCAGAAGATATCTCAACCCTGATTCAATTTTCTATCTATATAAAAACCAAGTACGTCCAAGGATGGAGTACTGCTGCCACATAGTGGCAGGAGCTGCTAAAAACAGCCTATCCTGCCTTGACAGAGTACAAAATAGGCTTCATGGCTTAGTGGGTGATGTTCTTTTCTCTTCCCTGCAACCGCTCTCCCACAGGAGAGATGTTGCGAGCCTGTCTTTGTTTTATCGTTACTTCCATGGTAGATGCTCGTTTGAGCACCAATTTCTGGTCCCCCTCGCCAATCTTTTACGAAAAACACCCGTCTAGATGAAACCACTGTCAAAAATTTTATTTCTGCCAAAACCAAAACGTAGATTCCATGAGCAAAGCTTCTTTCTTAGAAGTGCACGCCTATGGAACTCTGTTCCATTTGCCTGTTTCCCATCTTACTACAACCTTGATGTCTTCAAGTCCAACATAAACAAATTCCTGATGAACCGCCCGCTTAAGTAAGACACTTTGTCAAACCTCTAATACTAACGTACTGTACACGCAATAACCCTTATTCCCGAGTGGCTTCCGGGCCTTGATAAGTGGTGACTACCTTGTAAAAAAAATGTAGACTTGTGAATGCGAACAAGTTTAATCGACTACTCTGGCCAAGGTCGAAAAATGTTTTTTTTTTCAGTTTGGATTCGTTAGCAGCAGTTTTTGTCGGCTAAAAACATATCCAAAGTAGATTATATGTCCAATTATATATCAAATTTTTACTATGTAGCCCAAATATTCAGAGAGGAGTTTGGTAGAGACATTCCGCACATGCAGAAGTCAGACACGCACGCACACGCGCGCACACACACACACACACACACACACACACACACATATATATATATATATATATATATATATATATATATGCAAAAATATTTTCCTGTGCTAGAACGTTTTCGTCGTAAATTCTACACAATTATCCAATTTCTATCACACACATGCTCACGCAAACACACTTGTGAAACAAAGCAACCTCAGAAAACATACATATGCGCACACTATTACACAAAGAAGAGAAATAAAAAAAAAGAAAATATAAAAAGAGAAAATATACAATACCGTTTCACCCACGACCTGAATTTCCACTCAATAAAGCTGACCGGATCCCAATCAAACTGAGGGTGGGCTACACATGAGTTAGAAGAAATAACGATTTAAGATACATTCGATTTCGTGAGAAGACCATTTATTGGTAGAATGGCCTTACCAAAACTAAATTTGCCAGAAAACTTCTGATGAGATCGAAAAAAATCGTTCATAACGCGTTATTTCAATAATTGGAAAAATAAAAATATCTAATAATAAAACAAGTATATGAAAAACGCAACAATTGCTGGTAACTCATTTATTTTCCTCTATTGTTGGAAACTCTGTAAGTCTTTTACTTTTTTTTTATAGTAGCAGCGGTGAATCTGTGCGAACGCTGTGAGAGCCAAATACAGACGTGGGAGTGTGCAGCTCTGTGGTCACTACTGGGTCACTTAGGGAAGTGGGGTTCCGAGGAGCATTTGAGTGTGTTTTGGCTGGAATGAAATCTGGTTTAGTTAAGGGTTTGTTTTTTGATGTATATGACTGCAAGTATTTTTTTTACTTCTTGATGTTGATTTTGTGTTGCTGACAAGAATTTCTCGAACTTCAGAAAGAGTTTAGAATTATGTTTTTTTTTTTTTGTAAATGTTTAATATTGCGCTAGATTGTGTATGCATATGTGCAAGGCTAGATATGTATGCGTATGTGCGTTGCTAAGAGGCTAAGGAATGAGAGTGGAATGTTGTATAATTTTGTTTCTAGTCTAACTGATGCTGTGTGTTTAAATGTATGTGTTAGTATGTATGTGTTAGTATGTATGTATGTATGCATGCATGTATGTATGTATGTATGTATGTCGCGAAAAATTTTTCGAAAGAGTCGACGGATTTTCAAGGTATCGTTCGGAACCTTCGGACGACAAATATCGAAAAATTGGCCAAAAATATGAATTCCCTCACACCAAACTCGGTCTTATAAAGAAGGGGTGGATTTTTTCAACGACATTTCAGCAAGTCATCGTCAACGTTCGGTTAATTTGAACGCTTTTGACTTCCGGTGGCGTCATGGAGACATCGGCTAAGACGTCGGATTTTCTTACACTTCCTTTTCCTCCTTTGCAGTACGGGTTCGAGCCTGCCTTCCTACTACCGCTTTTTTTTTGTCAACACACACCTCCAGACACCCGGACAACGCCGAGCACCCAGGCTAGTATATATATATATATATATATATATATATATATATATATATATATATATATATATATTATTGAATAGCACGGAATTGTTCTGTTTTACAATTTTCCTTTTTATCTTCTCCAATCTACAAATAGTCCTTTTTGTGTTCTTCTCGAAATTGTATATGCTGGATCCATAATCGCGAGCGCTTTCGACTGAAGTACTTCTATCATCCTCAGGCATATTGTAGAAATAAATGTAGAAATTGTTTATTAATTTACTTATATATACATTTTTTCCTAGTCACGTGGTAGCTTGTTACAAGTTAGGTGGGCGGACTTTTTTTAACATATATTAAACACATTTATATATACAAACACATATATACATTATTAAACATTTATCCCAAACATTTCAAAATGTTCCGGCTGCACTCATAATTAATATTATTTAACACATTTTCGCGAAGATTGACTCTCCACCTCTCTGACTCTAGTTCTATATCACAACATTTGAAGGGACATGGCTGCCACCATTCGGAATTTCGAAGAATTATGGTAGAAAATACAAGAGTATTGCAGAGTGAGAAAAATGTAAATAGGCTAAGAATACTCGAAGCATTGTACATTAAAACAAAGAAGCCTCAAATAAATAATATTTATTATGAGTGCAGGCGGAACGTTTTGAAATGTTTGGGATAATTTTTTTGAAAATGTATATATGTGTTTGTATATATAAATGTGTTTAATATATGTAAAAAAAAAAGTCTCACTCCTATATATTCGGTTCAATATAAGTATCAATAGAGAATTATCTCTATAATAATAATACGTGCGGCCTGCTAGTATACATATTTTTGAAACTTGCATTAAATCTGGTCCCTAATTTATATAAGTCCCTTACGTCTATAAAATATACTTATCCAATCATATCTATTGTTACCCTTTTCTTTTAATCTCAATAAAATCACTTCAATGAAAGGGACGAGAGAGAGAGAGAGAGAGAGAGAGAGAGATGCATTTGCACCGTTATCCAAAGAGGGGCATTCATACCTTATAATATTGATCCCCCTTCCTTCAATCTTTAGAAAGGGGAAAAAATGACCGTATTTGTTTCCCATCTGAGGTACTGGGCACGATCGCACGATATTCGTGTCAGAAATCACGCACCGTTCACGTGACTGCCTAGACGTGCCACGTGATTTGTTCAATGCAGGTGTGAAATGCAGGTGGCAAAGTTGTATATTAACAATCACGTGCATATGCTGTTATGCACCTATCTACACACACACACACACACACACGCACACACATTTATATATACATATTTAATCATTTACTTGAAACGTACTCGTAATGGATTAAAAAAATTTTCTTATAACTAATGCATGTAGATTTATTCGTTTGCATAAGGAAAAGATATTTTTATATAAATGTTGCCAAAAATCTAATCTCAATTAATGCCTTTTCTTGGAGGGGGGATTCTGATCATATATAGTGTAGTATAATAATTCTCCAAGTTCCAAATATCAAGTTTCTCAGCTAATCATTTATTACTTTTTAAAACGTATCCATTACAATATTGTTTCGTAATAAGTCCACAAAATTATGGTTTTTGCTGCATATTTAGTTACGTAGTCTTGAGATGTTTACCTGAAACAAAAAAAAAAACTTCTAAAAACACCATTTTGGACAACAACTTACATGGTTCATGTAACCGACAAACTCTACCGTTCTTTCTCTTTCGCGATTATGATCATATATGTATACGTATGTATGGGAGTTTATTATGTGATTTATTTATTTTCCTTGCGGTACATTTGAACAAAAATCCATCAACTTAAATAACAGTTTAGAATAATGTGATCTTTCATATGGCGAGCGGCCTAGAACTTTAAAATAAAATAATCCACGAACAGTGAATGTGGCAGAAACGGTGGTCTTAAGCTACATAAGATAGTGGCTATCAGGGTAGATGCATTGAATTTGTATGTGGCATCTCTCGTTGAAACCCTACGGTACTTTGATCCAGAGGGGAATTTTTGCAATCAAAATATTATATAGGAGATAAACAAATATTGATTTGTTTTAATTTTATATTTCGACGATATACGCCATATTAATTTTTTTTTAAATTGTTTATTTTACATAATTACATACATAATTTGGCTTTTAAACGTATATCATACGTATTTTATTTTAGAAATTAAACAACGCTTATATCACAGAGAACACAACTTTTACACACACGCACACACACACACACACACATATATATATATATATATATATATATATACACTCATAAGCAAAAAAAAAATGGGCCAAACAAATTGTATACATTTTATTTCAATAAAAGCTATATTGAACAAAGAACAATTGAACAAGGAAACTTAAACGAGACTAACAACACAGAACAAGACGTTTACTTTAATAAATGATTTGCGTGGGTTCGCATTCCCTTTTGATTTCTTTAAAAGATCAATCCTTTTAGAAATGCTCTCAACCAAAGTGGAACACTGTGAAGAGGAGATGCTATTCCATTCGTTTTGCACAGCTTCCCACAGTTTGTCATTGTTCGAAAAAGTTCTTCCAGCCAATGCACGAGATATTATGGACCAAATATTCTCGATTGGGTTTAAATCGGGGCTTTGACCTTGCCAAAATATCACAATAACTGAATTATCAGAAAACCATTTTTTGTGAATTAAACAGTGTATGCAGGGGCATTATAATGTTGAAAAATAATATTCCAGGATATTCCCAGCTTCTGGATACTTGGTAACAGTCCTGTTTCTAATATTCGAATGTTTTCCTTTACATTGATTGACTTCTTACATCTAATACGTTCCCCAACTCCTGTTGCAGTAAAAGTTCCCCATATCATTATCTCTCCATTCCCGTATTTAACTGTCGTTTTTATGCAACTTTGTGACAATCTTTCTCCAGTTCTTCGATTGAACCATTCGGGAGCATCGGAAGCATAAATAACAAGACAAAATCTTGGTTCATATGACCAGAAAACATTCTTGAACCTGTCTGTATCTTTCTTGACATAATACGAGAAAATCTCTTTCTATCATTGATGTTCTTCTTAGATAAAAATGGCTTCTTTGCACACCTTTTAGAAGAAAATCCCATTTCTTTCATTCGTCTAGATATAGAAAAAGAATTTCCAGCCTCTGTTTTGAATTCTTTGCTATGGCCAACATAATTTTTCTTTCAATCCTTCAAAACCCTGTGGTCGTCCTTCAAAGTGGATGCTCTAGGGCGACCAGATCCAGATTTCCCTTTTACCAAGCATTCGACTTCGAATCTTTGACCAATTCGCTTCACTACAGAAAGAAACATTTTCACTTTTTCTTTCTTAAAATATAAAAAATTTGCTTGTAAGACATTTTGGACTGCCTTAATCCTGCAATTCGGTTTTTTATATCCTCACCAAGATGCGGTCCTACCATTTTTAGCATTAATTTTTCCACTTATTATTATATGTTATAATAATAATGATCTGAAAAATATAAATTTTCAGTTAAAATTTACAAAAATTAATGGAAAAATATTGAAAAATCGATTTTTCCTTCTTCCACTTTTGGCCCATTTTTTTTTTTTTTTTTTGCTCATGAGTGTATATATACAGGGCGCCCCCCCCAAAAAAACGGGCCCAATTCTAATTAGGCCCCATTTCTTAGTGTTTTGTCTGAATGAAATAAAACTTTTGTCATAACTAGTTTATTTAGTCGAAACATCAGATCAAAACACTAGGGTCTTTGGCCTTTTTTTCTCTGTTGACTGTAAAATACCTAGAAAAAACAATTCAATGTCCTCTGTTTTTTGGGGGGTCACTCTGTATACTAGTAAAGCCGTTGCTCAGAATTTAATGAGGATCGAAGAATATTTCACACTTCCAATACTTTTGAAATCAGAGAAATCGACAATTTATAAATCAAATCGATTTATTGCCAGCTCTAAACAGGAACCCATTGCGGTGCATCAAGAAAAAGCTCACATGCCTTCCTATAGTACATTATAGTCTACATTGCACTGGAAAACCCTATTTTTGATTTGATGAAATCATTTAAGAAATAATAAGAAATTATTTTCGGCATCGATTCCGATTCCGATTTTTTTCTGATTCCGATTTTGATTAATCGTCCAAAATTTCATACATAGACACACATATATTTACATAGATACATGTAACACACACACACACACACACATACACACACACATATATATATGTATATATGTATATAAATATACACGTATTATAGATTTATACATATATATACATGTACATACACATACACACATACATATATGTGTGTGTATATATATATATACACACATATATGTATGTGTGTATGTGTATGTACATGTATATATATATATGTATAAATCTATAATACGTGTATTGTGTGTGTGTATATATATATATACACACACACACATATATATATATATATATATACATACATACATATATATGTGTGTGTGTGTGTGTGTGTGTGTGTGTGTGTGTGTGTGTGTGTGTGTGTGTGTGTGTTTCCGTAGAGGCAGATACTAACAGAGGCTGAAGAGGGTCCGACATAGCTAACCAGATATTGGTCTCTTTTGTTTGGATTTAAAACTGACGATACAGATGTTTTCCTAATCTATTGTAATATATATGTGTGTGTGTGTGTGTGTGTGTGTGTGTGTGTGTGTGTGTGTGTGTGTGTGTGTGTGTGTGTGTGTGTGTGTGTGGAGAATTCTGCTCGTAGGCCGAAGAACATGTTTGCTTCCTCGATTCTGTAGCGTCTAATTCAAAGCCCGTGTGTCACAAACAATTTCGAAATCTCGCTCGCCTGTCCACTGGGTGGAAAACTCGGGTCGGGAAAGAATCCGCCAAGATAAACCTGAAAGCCAGACTAGTTTTTACTAGCGTGTCAGCTTAGATTTCATTCGTCTGTTATGGGATGGAATCAGCGTTTGCCGAAACGAGAAAATATCGAAATACACAGAAAAAAAATAAAAATAAATAAAAATAAAATAAAGCGCAAAATAAAATAGTAAAATAAAAAAATAACTGGAAAAAGCAAAAAACAAAAAAATAAAAATAAAAAAAAAACAAATTAGTTTGGTTGAAACCAAAAAACAGGAACGGGATTTCGAAAGATACGCCCATTTTGTTTGTGCGTTTCGCGATAAAAGGAGATTTTCAAAACCTAAGCGATTAAAACAAACCAAAGGAGCATTTATCGTAAAGATATGACTTGGCAGTTGAATCAAAGTGTAGTATCTGTTCTGATATTGCACTTTCTCCTTCCTTTATGTTATTATTCAGCGAAGAAAAAACTTTTTTAGAAACAAATTTAAATTTTGTTCCAATCAAGAGTTTCTCTTTGTCGAGAGCTGGATTCTTCCATCATTAAAAACAGACCTTGTGTCTATCTCCCCTCGTGAGGTGACATGTAAGTAAGGCGCCTTTATTTGCTTATTTTTGCTTAGATCAAAGAGTGGTATCTGTTCTGATACTACATTTCATTTATTTCATTTCTCGGACAATGTATAAGAAATCCTTCTAGACTGACACAATTGGAATTGTTGTTCCAATCAAGAGTGCCCTTTCTTAGGGATCTGAATTTTACCACTATTAAAAGAAGACGTTGCGTTTTTGCTCCCTCACGGAGAGACAAATAAGGACCCCTTCCTTGGCCTTTTGTTTAGGAACAAAGTAGAATCTTTGTCTTCACACGACACTTTATCTGTTCTCTCCTCGGTTAGTGAGCGAGAAATCCTACCAAACTGAGGCAGTTTTAATTTTTAGCCCAGTCATTTTTCTTGGCTATCGGGACAAAATAACAGTGTAGTATCTGTTCTTGTGCCGCACTTCACTTTTTCTATTCACGATCAGTAGAAGAGAAATCCCTTATGACTGAGACAATTTTTATTTTTGTTCCTATCCAGAGTTCCCCTTTTTGGGGAGCTGGATTTTTCTCCTTGTGTCTTACTGTGCCATGGTGGGGAGGCAAGTAAATAGGAAATGTACGGAATTTTGAATGAAAACTTTTAGAATAGATTGCGTTCGTTCTGTCCGCCATTCGTAATTGTATCTTGAGTATCGCCCGTACTGAAAAATCCAACCCCTGGAAGACTGTAACTTGGAACTGATTACAACATAGTACTTATATCCGTTGTGCTACTGTAGTCCGAATAATCAAAATAATACAAATTATCAATTTTATCTACATAATCGGACCCGATGATTCATAATATTGACGTTGACAAAAAAGGAAATTATCAGGCCAATGAACTGTAAAGAAGAGTTTAATCGTGGGGAGGGGGATATTAAGTGTTAGTGTTAAATTGCTTTGACCTATCCGGAAGACATGGAACATGGCGGACCAACACAATTTCAAATTAGGTGAATAACGATTTCCGCTGATAGTGCCCAACTTATCGAAATAGCAGTTAAAAGTCCAAATAGAACAACACCTGAACAAAAATAAAAACAACTTGATTGGCATTCTGTGGATGTTCAGTGTAAATGGAGACGCTCTGATATTATTGTAGCTTTTTTGTTAAAACTGCAAAAATATTTATCTAAGCTAGCAGGGACGCCCGGAAATACCCAGTCGTAAAGTGCACTTTACTATGATATTTTAATCATTGCAGATTTCGTATATATTATTATAGGGTTAATGCTCTATCGATTTTTATGTTATAAAGTTGCGATTTCAAAAATAAATAAACATATATATATATATATATACATATATATATATATATATATATATATATATATATATATATATATATAACTTGGGTGCATTAGCTTGAATCGAAACCGGTATAAAATACACACACACACACACACACACACACACACACACACACACACATATATATATATATATATATATATATATATATATATATATGTGTGTGTGTGTGTGTGTGTGTGTGTGTGTGTGTGTATTTCGGGATTTTCTTGGGAGTACAAAACTTTATTAAGGCAATCATGAAGGGAAGACGTATTCCTTCGGAATTCATTTTATATTAAAAAAAAGGACCGAGGAGAAAAGGAAAATGGATAGCGACTAAAAAATAAAAGTAGGGAAATAGAAAAAAAATCAAAACGAGTCAATTGACATGTTTCGCCCTCACTCATCAAAATTGGAATCGAGGGATTTTTTTTTTAGTAATTTGTTTTCCTTAATGATAGAATCTAAAAAGAGACGGGAGCAAGAGCAATCAGCCTCTAAAATTCATCCCCATACGATTGCTCGATCTTTCTTTTAAATATAAAATGAATTCCGAAGGAATACATCTTCCATTCATGATTGCCTTAATATATATATATATATATATATATATGTGTGTGTGTGTGTGTGTGTGTGTGTGTGTGTGTGTGTGTGCGTGCGTGTGTGTGTGTGCATAAAAACTTTAGTTTCTTCAGCCATAATCGAAATCGAAACCGAAACCAAAACTTATGTAGAATTCTTGATAAAATTAATTATAAAAAAAGTAGATGATCTAAGTACCATCAGCTATAGATTAAACTGTAACTAAGACTTATGAAGAATTCTTGGTAAAATTATTTATAACAAGACATTGAAGAACATAATTAAATGACCCGGATGTAAGCGTGACACACAAAAGAACACACACGCTATCGTATTAATATATAGATGATAATAATAATAATAATAATAATAATAATAACAATAACAATAATAATAACAATAATATAATTATATAATAATATAATAATACAATAATAATGATAAAATAATAATAATAATGATAATAATAATAATGATAATAACATTATTAATAATAATGATAATAATAATGATAATAATAATGATAATAATAATGATAATAATAATAATGATAATAATAATAATAATGATAATAATATTAATAATAGTAATACTGATAATAATAAAATAATAACATAAACAACAACAACAACAACAATAATAATAATAATAATAATAATAATAATAATAATAATAATAATAATAATAATAATAATAATAATAAGCCAAAAATATCAACAGGAAGAAAGCAATGTGGAGAAAACGGAACAATGGAAATGTAACAACAGGGAGAGATTAAACAAGAAACATGAAAAACTGGACCAAAAAATAAAAGCAAAAGAAGCGAGATTGAGACGATATAGATATAAATCTGAACAATGCAAACAAAACAGGACATTTGAAACTAATGAAAGCAAATTCTACCAAAATGTAAAGGGAGGAAACACAAAAACAAAACAACCAAATCCGATAGAAACAAAACTCTACTGGAGTAAAATATGGGAAGAGCAACGAGATCACAATAGACATGCCGAATGGCTGAAAGACATAAAAGAAGAGTTAAAACAAATAGAAGAAGGAACAGTGAATGAAATCAGCAAGGAAACCCTAAAGAAAACCATAGGAAAAATGACAAACTGGAGATACATGCATACTGGTTCCAAAAAATTCACAACCTTACACGAAAGGCTAGCCCAAAACCTGAGAAGATGTATACAGGAAGCAAGCGTACCAGACTGGATGACAAAAGGCAGAACCACACTGCTACAGAAGGACACGGAGAAAGAACCGTTCCCAGCAACTATAGGCCAATCACGTGCTTACCAACTATGTGGAAGATATTGACAGCGCAACTGAGGGAACAAATCTACCACTCCCTGAATAACCGTGGACTCATCCCCGAGGAGCAGAAAGGATGCCAAAAAGGAAAAAAGAGGAATACATGACCTGTTATATATAGATCAAAAGATCCTAAAGGAGGTAAAAATGAGAAGAAAGAATTTAGCCATGGCATTGATCGACTACAAAAAATCGTACGACAGGATCCCCCAAGCATGGATAATAGAATGCCTAAAAATGTATAAAATACCAAGCGAGATCACCAACATTATAGAAAATGCAATGAAAACATGGAGACTGGAATTGACAGCCGATGGACAACACATAACAGAAATTAACATACAAAGAGGAATCTTTCAAGGAGACTCACTATCACCACTACTGTTCATCATAGCCATGATGCCCTTGAACAGTATTCTGAAAAAGTGCCAAGCCGGATACAAGTTCTCCAATACAGAGGAAAAAATGAACCACCTGATTTACATGGACGATCTGAAACTATTTGCAAGGACCGAAAAGGAGCTAGAGACACTAATCAACACTACCAGAATCTTCAGCCAAGATATCCAAATGGAATTTGGAATGGAGAAGTGCGCACAACTAGTTATAAAAAAGGGAAAACTGGAAACGACAGAAGGCATGGAATTACCCAACCAAACAGAAATGAAGGTACTAGGGGAACAAGACAACTATAAATACTTGGGAATTCTGGAAGCGGACACCATCAGAGTAATAGAAACGAAAGAGAAAATTAGAAAGGAATACCTCAGGAGAACAAGAAAACTCCTGGAAACGAAATTATATAGCAGAAACCTAATAAAAGGTATAAATACATGAGCAGTAAGATACTCTGGACCGTTTATAGGATGGACAAAATAAGAACTGAGACAACTCGGCCAGAAAACCAGGAAACTCATGACCATGAATAATGCACTACACCCAAAGGACGATACTGACAGGCTCTATGTGAAAAGGAAAGACGGCGAGAGAAGACTGATCTGTATAGAAGACTGTGTGAAGGATACGAAAAAAGAACTATAAAAATACATAATGCAAAACACTGAAAGGATAATTATGGCAGCGAGAGACACCGAAAAAAAAACAACAAAGCAGAAAACAGAGAGACAAACGACAAAACGAGAAAAGAGAAATGGGAAGAGAAACAACTTCACGAAAGATTCATAAGAATGACAAAAGATGAGAATAACGAAAACACCTGGACATGGATGCGAAAAGGACATATAAACCGTGAAACTGAATCTCTAATAATTGCAGCACAAGATAACTCGATAAGAACCAACCATATCAAAGCAAGGATCGATAAAACATAAGAAAACAGCAAATACAGATTATGTGGACAGAGAGACGAAGCGATAAACCATATAGTAAGTGAATGCAGCAAACTAGCCCAAAAGGAATACAAAAACAGGTATGACCAAGTGAGGAGGGCGGTGAACTGGGAATTATGCAAACGACTGCATTTTGAGCGTATAGACAAATGGTACAAGCATAAACCCGCAACAGCACTCGAAAACGAGAACCACAAAATCCTATGAAACATGGACATACAGACGGACAAACCCATCCAGGCAAGAACACCAGATGTAATAATTAACAAAGAAAAATCCTGTCAAATCGTAGACTTTTCTGTCTCAGCTGACCACAGGGGTGAGTATGAAAGAAAAGGAGAAACGAAGCAAATACACAGAGCTAGCCAGAGAGTTAAAAGGGATTTGGATGATGAAGAAAATCAAAATAGTACCGGGAATAGTAAGAGCACTAGGAACAATCCCGAAAAACTTCGAAAAAAGAATGGCAGAAATTGGAATCAGAGGAATAACTGCAAAAATACAACGCCTAAAGAAAACGGCTGAAATATTAAAGAAAACCCTTGAATGTGGGGAATAACACAAGATAATATAACAACGAAGCGTTACATGGAATGAAGAACGCCGAAGCTGCATATTAACAATTTCTACACCACCATCACGCATCCCCCCATTGTCTCATCACCGTTCCCTAATAGAAAAGTGATACCAAAGAACCGAGAAGGGTCAAGGAGGATGGAAAGACCGAGGAGAGAGCGCTGGCCAGACCTCCGCTGGACAAGCGCGAAGAGAACTGGGATCGTGGGGAGGTTTAGTGCCACTCAAATTCCAGTATAAACCAATGCCCACTATCAGCGAGAAATCAATGGTATGAGGCTGTTGCAATGACGCAGATTTATCTGCAAGTGCTATCGAAGGAGGTGGAGAGAGCTGGACGTCTGGGGAGACTTATTGTCACTCAGCTTCCAGAGAACACTACAGGTCTCCAAACCGATCGTTTGTTGACTTGTGTGAAAGCTCCATGTGAGCCAATAATAATAATTGTAACTAAATTACATCCTAAGTTTAAAGTTGTAAAAATAATTCAAAATACCGTTTTTAAGCACATTTCCCTCATATAAACTAAGCATGCAGTGTCAGCATTTTCCTCAGTGTCTAATCTTTTTATGTCCTTTTGTGGCCAGTCAATAATACCAAAGCTGTATGTTATAACAGATATGGCTAGTTGGGTAATATTATGTTGGTGCCAAAGTAATGTCGTTTTTTTACGTTCAACTGTATATAAAATCGACAGTATTTTTGCACCAACTTAATAGCAGTTGTCTTGTTTTTATTTGTAATCTGTGTTTTAGGCGTATATGTTCTCTCCAGTTTTTTTTTTTCTGAATTCATGCTGAATTGAACCGCTCTTTGCCCTGCCAAGGTATTTGTACTGTTTGTACTCTTCTAGGTTTTTGAAGCCATCATCTACATTCATTTGTGTTTTCTGTTTTTATCTTCATCCCAGTTCCAATGGAGCCTTACGACCTGCAACTTTAATAAAGCTTGAGCTTATCAATAAAGAATACGTGATTGTTTCGTTTGGGTTTTTTTCTGTGAATGAGTATATCTTTACATTCCTGGTGGGCTGATTAAACCGGACACAATGCAAACTGTTTTTAAACCCTAAACTAACCTTACCTTAACTCAAACCTAAACATAAACTAGTGTTAAGACAATCGGAATGGCGAATCGAAAAAATCGGAATGCTTTGATGCGTGTGTATCGATATCAGCATCGTTATCAAAATCGGAAATAACAGTGCCTAGTTTCCGATGCCAAAAACTATGCTTTTGTTTGTTTTTATTTGTTTGTTTTTGTTCATAATTTTATTTTCCACTGCACGTATTACTGATGAAATGATAAATCTATATATCTATAAAAATGAAATTATCTGTGTGCGCTTCCCTATCAAACTACTCTCTCAATTTTAAATCTACAGACTCTAGATTTGACATAAGGGGTATTGAGATTTGGAAAAATCTTTTAAATCGGTTTTCTGACAGAAATTTGGCTGTCTATGGATCACAAAGTTCAACAATTTGACCTTGGACAATCCATGTACAATTTAGTGTTAACTTTCAAGCCGATTTAAAAGAGGTGAGGTGGCATAATGTGACCCTCACTTGAACTCACACCAAAGACCATAACTGGCCGGAAACTTAAAGTGTTCTATCGTACAGGTTTGCATCTTGAGGGCACTGGCAATGGTTTAGTTGTTATAACTTGAATCGGTTAAGAGCATGGGTTATACAGCGGCGCATCTCTTATTTTGCTCGTTGAACATTTTGTTACTTTCAGATATGATAGAATGTTCCTATAGCTCTTGGGATTTGTACACAACAGGCCAACTAGTAGAAGGTCTGCAAGAAAACGCAAAACCGATTATCATCAAACGGAAATGAAATCATGTCGTCTTTTCTATGGCGATAATGGTATCATTCCACCCTGTGCGTTTTTTTTGGGGGGAAGGGTCTGCAAAACTCAATTTTGTCCGGTTCAAAAGGTGTACCAGACACGTAACTTAATTCCGCATGAAAACGATTTTTAAATTTAAAACTACGTCATGTTAGTTTTAACTGAAGCGTAGGAGAATTTTAATAATCTCTCAAGCCCTTTGATGCCAGAGTCGGAAAGTAGGATTAAGAAGTCAGCGCTCCCAAGAAGGTGCATTCTGACCTGGAGCGACGGTCAGGTAGACAGACAATAATGTTATTTAAAAATAATCGCAACAGACTGACGAAAATGTTATTTTAAGCTCGGGAGAACAGCAACCGACTAAATGATCCTATAAATAGGATTCTTGCAGGCACATAAAAGTGCCGTTTGAAACTTATGCGTTTAAGTTCGACCGATTTCGAGAAGAATAGGAAATGCCCCATTTAGCGATTCTTAGGAACATCCAGCGATTTTTTTTTAAAAACATGTTATTACATTATAAACATGTGTTCAAGATCAGACGAGAGAGAATAAAAAAGATCTTGGTCATCGCCGGTCTTTGAAGTGGTGTTGGGAATAATTAGGCTAGTTGTTTAATGCATCCACGTATATTAATAGCAGGCGACGTGTGTTAGACAGAACGTCTGTTGGTCTACATGTCACGTTTAGGTTTTGCATCTAAATGAGTTTTGTTACAAGGAAGATCATCGTATATTAAAGCAAAAATGCCTTAAAAAAGGTTAAAAGTTTCAAGTGACCAGTGAAACAACACGTGATGATTGGTAATGGCGGAAATTATACAGAAATTGATTATTTACTAGAGACTGCTAAACAAGTACTAATTTATGTTGGACTAGACAACGACCACGTTATAGTCAGCTGGGAAGCATCCATGTGGTACCGTGTTACTAAGGTGGGCGGTGTGAGGTAAGAAGCTTTGTTTATAGAATTTTCGTTTAATTGTAGACACCTATAAGGAACAGGGAAAATTATTGACAATGGTTGTAGGTGGACGAGTGTTGTGAATGTTTTGCAGGGTAAAGGGGACATAGATTGAAGCTCGCGATGCAACCCGTTAACGATAATCATTCTGCTTCAACATTTGGCGCGTGACAGACAAACTGAAAGACGAACAGATTAAATGACGGATGGACGGACATAACCTCTTTTAAGTTAACGCGTCACATAATATTTTACGCTCGCGTCATCCTTAGCGATTTCGTTTAATTTGTATTTTTCACGATGACAATACTATACGAAACCCAAACGTGACAGGCCGACTAATAGCCATGCCGCCTAACATATGTAGCCTCATATTAATATACGCAGATTCATTGAGCAAGAGGATTAATTATTCCCAAAACCACTTTAAAGACCAGCGATGACCAAGATCTTTCTGATTCTAGATTTTCTGATATTAAACACGTGGTGCAATGGGGAAAAAGGTGGTTGGTTAATGTTAATGCACCTAAAACCAAACTTCTCTCCTTTCATCATAATCGCTCTGACAGCCATCTGGCACCAATTGAAATGAATGGATCTTCTTTTGGAGAAGCTCCACGATGTGATAAGCTGAGGCTGACCTTCACACCTCATCTGAAATGGAACACGTACATCAAATCTGTTGCAAAAATCGCTGGCAAAATGTTTGGATCATTCTACCGCTCCAGTAAGTATCTCACTGCCGATGCAATCCTCTATCCGTATAAGAGTCAAATACGTCCTAAAATGAGGTACTGTTGGCATATAAAATGAGGTAATGTTGCCATATAAAATGAGGAACTACTGCCATATAAAATGAGGAACTGCTGCCATATAAAATGAGGTACTGTTTTCATATAAAAGGAGGTAATGTTACCATATAAAATGAGGTAATGTTACCATATAAAATGAGCTACTGCTGCCATATAAAAGGAGGTACTGCTGCCATATAAAATGAGGTACTGTTTTAATGTAAAACGAGGTACTGCTGCCATATAAAATGAGGTAATGTTACCATATAAAATGAGGTACTGCTGCCATATAAAATGAGATACTGTTGCCATATAAAGGAGGTACTGCTGCCATATAAAATGAGGTACTGTTACCATATAAAATGAGGTACTGCTGCCATATAAAATGAGATACTGTTGCCATATAAAATTAGGTACTGCTTCCGTATAAAATGAGGTACTGATGCCATATAAAAGGAGGTACCGTTGCCATATAAAATGCGGTAATGTTATCATATAAAATGAGGTACTGCTGCCATATAAAATGAGGTACTGTTTTCATATAAAATGAAGAACTGCTGCCATATTAAATGAGGTACTCTTTTCATATAAAAGGAGGTAATGTTACCATATAAAATGAGGTACTGCTGCCATATAAAAGGAGGTGCTGCTGCCATATAAAATGAGGTACTGTTTTCATATAAAAAGAGGGACTGCTGCCATATAAAATGAGGTACTGTTACCATATAATATGAAGTACTTCTGCCATATAAAATGAGATACTGTTGCCATATAAAATGAGGTACTTCTGCCATATAAAATGAGGTACTTCTGCCATATAAAATGAGATACTGTTACCATATAAAATGAGGTACTGTTGGCATATAAAATGAGGTAATGTTACCATATAAAATGAGGAACTGCTGCCATATAAAATAAGAAACTGCTGCCATATAAAATGAGGTACTTTTTTCATATAAAAGGAGGATATGTTACCATATAAAATGAGGTAATGTTACCATATTAAATGAGGTACTGCTGCCATATAAAAGGAGGTACTGCTGCCATATAAAATGAGGTACTGTTTTCATATAAAAGGAGGTACGGCTGCCATATAAAATGAGGTAATGTTACCATATAAAATGAGGTACTGCTGCCATATAAAATGATATACTGTTGCCATATAAAAGGAGGTACTGCTGCCATATAAAATGAGGTACTGTTACCATATAAAATGAGGTACTGCTGCCATATAAAATGAGATACTGTTGCCATATAAAATGAGATACTGTTACCATATAAAATGAGGTAATGTTACCATATAAAAGGAGGTACTGCTGCCATATAAAAGGAGGTACTGTTGCCATATAAAATGAGATACTGTTGCCATATAAAGGAGGTACTGCTGCCATGTAAAATGAGGTACTGTTTTCATATAAAATGAGGAACTGCTGCCATATAAAATGAGGTACTCTTTTCATATAAAAGGAGGTAATGTTACCATATAAAATGAGGTACTGCTGCCATATAAAAGGAGGTGCTGCTGCAATATAAAATGAGGTACTGTTGCCATATAAAATGAGGTACTGCTTCCGTATAAAATGAGGTACTGCTGCCATATAAAATGAGGTACTCTTTTCATATAAAAGGAGGTAATGTTACCATATAAAATGAAGTACTTCTGCCATATAAAATGAGATACTGTTGCCATATAAAATGAGGTACTTCTGCCATATAAAAGGAGGTACTGCTGCCATATAAAATGAGGTACTGTTGCCATATAAAATGAGGAACTGCTGCCATATAAAATGAGGTACTCTTTTCATATAAAATGAGGTACTGCTGCTATATAAAATTAGGTACTGTTACCATATAAAATGAGGTACTGCTGCCATATAAAATGAGATACTGTTGGCATATAAAATACTGCTTCCGTATAAAATGAGGTACTGCTGCAATATAAAATGAGGTACTGCTGCCATATAAAATGAGGTAATGTTACCATATAAAATGAGGTACTGCTTCCATATAAAATGAGGTACTGCTGCCATATAAAATGAGATACTGTTGCCATATTAAATGAGGTACTGCTGCCATATAAAATGAGGTACTGTTGCCATATAAAATGAGGAAATGCTGCGATATAAAATGAGATACTTTTGCCATATAAAATGAGGTAGTGTTGCCATATAAAATAAGGTACTGTTTTTATATAAAATGAGGTACTGTTGCCATACCCGGACAGGAGCTGCTTAGCGCGCCCTATCTAGCTTCTTTAAAGTTCAAAACTCGTTTCGAAACCGAGTAGTTGATGCCTTTTTACTCTCTCCTAAGACCTTTTTTTCTACAGAAGAGACATTTTTTTACAAGGTAGTCACCACTTATCTAGGCCCGGAAAACACTCAGGGATAAGTGTTATTGCATCTACAGTAGTTAGTGTAGGGATTTATTAAAAGTGTCTACTTGAGGGGGCGGTTCATCAGGAATTTTTTTACGTTTGACTTGAAGACATCCAGGTTGTAGTCAGGTAGGAAACAGGCAGACGGAACAGAGTTCCACAGGCGTGCAGTTCTAAGAAAGAAGCTTTGCTCATGGAATCTACGTTTTGATTTAGGCCCAGATAAAAAGTGGGGTATATTTTGACAGTGGTTTCAGCCAGACGGGTGTTTTTCGTAAAAAATTAGCGAAAAGGGACCACAGATTGGAGCTCAGACAAGCACCTGCCATGGAAATAACGATAAAACAAAGAGGCTCGCAACGCCTATTCTGTGGGAGAGAGGTTGCAGGGAAGAGAAAAGGGCATCCCCCACTAAGACACGAAGTCTATTTTGTACTCTGTCAAGTCAGGATAGGCTGTTTTTAACAGCTCCTGCCCAGATATGGCAGCAGTATTCCATTCTTGGGCGTACTTGGCTTTTATATAGATAGAGAATTGCATCATTTGTAAGATATCTTCTGGATCGGTAGAAGGATCCTACCATCTTTCCAGCGACCTTGGCAACAGACTTGATGTACGTGTTCCATTTCAGATCAGGAGTAACGGTCAAGCCCAGAAGCTTGTCAAAACATGGGGCTTCTCCTAGACGAGAGCCATCCATTTCAATTAATGCCAGATGGGGATCAGAGCTTTGATGATGTAAAGATAGGAGTTTGGTTTTAGATGCATTAAAGGTAACCAGCCACGTCTTCCCCCACTGAACCATGCGCTCGAGATCAGAGGAGAGAGAATCAGAGAGAACTTTGTCATTTACAGCATTTGATGTGTCGCCGTAGATGGTCGTGTCATCAGCATAGATGCCAACGAATGATTTAAGTATGTGTTTTGGGAGATCATTGATGTAGATCAGAAAGAGAGTTGGGTCCAGGATGGACCCCTGAGGGACTCCATCATTAATACTGCAGGCTTCTGATATTTGTCCATCGACCACTACTCTTATGAGCCTATCAGAGAGAAATGATTTAATGATAGAGAAAGCATTTCCAGTTATACCGTAGCTGGAGATCTTGTGAAGTAGGCTCTTATGCCATACTTTGTCGAAGGCCTTTGATATGTCAAGAGCAATTGCTCTAGAAAGGACGCCTTTGTTAAGAGATTCACTAATCCTATGAGATATAACCGTTAGCACATCTGCGGTAGATCTTGCAGAACGGAAACCATATTGCGTGTCACTAAGAATGTTATTTCTGTTGAGGTGTTTGGCTATTTCTCTCTTTAATATGGATTCCAGCAACATAATTATGACACACAGGAGACTTATTGGTCTGTACTGAGAGGGAGATGACTTATCACCTGAATTATTAAATGCACGACATACTGATGAGGTTTTTCCTGGGTGTTGGAAAGCACTTCTCCTTAAGGAAATGCTTAAACAGTTTCGTAAGTATGGGAGCAAGTTCTGGTTGAAGCTTTTTTAAGCCATAAATATAATTGGAATGCCGTCAGGGCTAGTTGCTTTACTGGAATCAAGGTTCTTGATTAGCTTGGCGATCTCATGCACAGATATTTGTATGTTACGTAGCGTGTTCTGTGTTATAGGAGGAAATATGGGAAGTTGATGGCCTTCGTCGCATAGGGTAGAATTAGCTGCAAAGTTCTTGGCAAATAGTTTGGCTTTGTCTGATGGTGACGAGATGACCCCAGGGTCATTGATAATGGTTAGGATAGAACGCACACTTCTGTTCAGGATCCTATTTGTTATTTGCCAAAACTGGTGGGATCCAAGCCGCTGATCAGCTAATTTGGATTTAATGGTCGGAGCATATAGCTCTTTTGCATTTTTTATTACTCTTTTACAGTGGTTGCTGGCAGTCCTGAAAACAGCTTTAGTCTCAGTGCATCTATTACGTTGGTAGCTATGGAAAAAGTGATTTCTGTGCGCGATGGCAGCAGCACATTCTGGTGAGAACCATGGCTGGCTGTTAGGTTTTTGTTGAAATTTTTTAGATGGTATGAATCGGTCTATGCCTACAATTAACCATTCGGTCAGGTCTGATACTATAGAGGATACACCCTTTTTAACATGAAATGCAGAGGTAGATCAGATATGAATGTATGGAAGCTATCCCAGTCAGCCATGAAGTATCGATATACAGTACGGTGGAGTGGTACGCCAGGGGACTTATTACATTTCATTTTTATCTTAACGGATACGACGGAGTGGTCGGAGGATCCTAGAGGAGAAAGAACGGAACATGAACATAGCTCAGAGGAAGTGGAGAGAAAAAGATATAGAAGGCTTGCATACTGACCTGTAGTATCGGGCACACGGGTGGGCTCGCGAACAATCTGAGTGAGGTCATAAGCAATGGCAAAATCATGACAGAACCTACCCTCATCGTTTGAGTGGGTCAGCCATTCCACGTTATGGACGTTGAAGTCACCACAGATGTGAATGTTAACCGAGGGATGTGCAGACAGGATGTGGTCTATTTTCTCAGATAGTAACTCCGCTGTTATGGGGCCGATAGAGTGCAAATATAAATGCAGTGGTGTAAGCAAGTGCAACCCAGAAGCACATATAAGGTAAATTAGGATCTTCTCTTGCCACATGTGCAGCCATCTTTAATGTAGGCACGTATTCCATGCCCATGGCGGTCTTGGGGTCAGATTTAGATGTTAAGTTAGAGTATCCGTTAATTATGAACTGATCTAGGGAAATGGTCGGCCCTATTCCAGTTTCGCTTAGAAAGAATATGTCCGGTTTCGTCTCCTATAATTGTGTTTCAACCTCTGGAAGGTTGGAACGTAGACCCCTGATGTTGGAGAAGGAGACATGGTAGTAGGAGTCTACGTTGGAAGATGGGGTTCTAGGTTTATTCGAGTTATTTCTGGAGATATTTCATGTTGAGTTTTTGGGATTTGTGGAACAGATCGGCATACTTGGTAAGAGCAGGATAGAAAGGGAAAGTAAGAGAGACAAGGAGAGGAAATTTTTTTTATGTAGCACATGATAAGGTAAAGCCGTAACAATTACCCACTAGTATGGCATCGAGAGGCCCCACCAGAGACTACTGTATGGTCCAGAATCCATTCACCAAATGGCAATATAGCAGCCCCAGTACTTTGCACCTGCTAATAGGGCAGCCTCCTTAGTGGTTAATCTAAGGTTCGGGTCCCTGACTATCAGACGGATAACGTCAACCCAGACGAAACGTTTACCTCCAGCACCCTTACTAGTGACATGACCACAAGGATAAACATAGAGATAGAAAAATTTCCGACATTTCAGACTACTGTTCACCAAGTACTACCGACCTGGAAAGCAGCTTTTTGTTCACCCTTTGTCAGAAAAATCACTCATTTGAATGAGGACTGAGGGACAAAAAATGAGAAGCGAGAGTTACTGGAGCTACCGATAACACATCTACTGCATTATCTACTCTCCATTAAAAAAAGGGGAAATAGGTACGAGGGACTTATTAATATCTACTTAGTATAAGTCCGGTGCTCAATTATTAATTCTGAACGCTGTTAGAAGATAATCTCCCCTCCCATATTAATGTGGGGATGTTTTGGCGTTATCTATCTCGAGTTTGAATCATTCGAGCTTCACCTTATAATTAAAATCCAATAATGAACTTTTATCAGTTTGTGAAGTCGGATGAATTTGGTAGTTTACATTCGAGTTTAGATAATTGATTGGGGTTTTAATTTGGAAAGTTCTCGTTTTTATGGATGACATTTTTTTTCTTTTCGTTTTACATGTAACAAGACAATATTGGTTAATAGCATATTTGACAAAAAATGATTTCAGAACAAAAAAGAGAAAAGAAAAACATGACAAGATAGATAAAATTAAGTTACGGGTTTTTATGTCAAAGCTGCAATAAGAAGACAGTTAGCGGTAATTAGCACAAAATAGATTTCAAAAAGTTAGAAACATTTTTTAACCTTAGAAACCTCTGCTCTATCGTTATTTTCATGGAAACTACTGGCCTGAATTATAATCTATGATCTCGCATTGTCAAACTTTCAAAATACACTCGCCTAGCAACAATTACTATATACGATTTCCCCCACTCTCTATCTGTGCCTAAATCTAAACGTATATTCCATGAGCAGAGCTTCTTTCCGAGAACAGTCTGCTTGTGGAACTCTGTTCCGCTTGCATGGTTCGCGATTATCTACAATATGGTAGCCTTCAAGTCAAATTTAAACAAATTCTTGTTGAGCCGTCCCCATAAATAATGAAATTCTATCCATTTTTACACCATTAACGATTACTACACTACGACCTTACATTCATTAACTTTATCCTCGAGTGGCCTTCGGGCTTTGATAATCGATGACTCCCTTGTAAAAAAAAAATACAATTTTCATACTATTTGGAATTTTAAACGCAATTATTTATTAACTCCACGAGGGTAGATTGCCCTTGTTCTGTCATGTATGGCCGAGTGTATGTCTTAAAGTCAATTGTATTCAATATCTAGAATAGTGTCGTTTAAAACTGATTATAACATTTGTCATCTCACCATCTGAAAAGGGGTTAATTTGTTACTTATCTCCTGAATCCCACTCCTAGTATGGAATGCCGACGTGGCTTCCCAGGGATTTTCGCAAGCCAGAGTATCCTTCTCAAAGATGCTGGCACTTTAATACAACTATACAACCCTTGTGTCACATTTTGCTACCGAGGGAGAGGAACAAAGTGTAGTATCAGTTCTCATATTGCACTTCATTTTTCTGTCGTCGGTAAAATAAGGCAATTTTGCTTGTTGCTCAATCAAGAGCGACTCATTTTGGGGAGCTAGATTTTCTCTTACATTAAAAACCGACTTGTGTTTAACTCTGCCCTTGTGGGAAGGCAGGGAAATTGATACTTTCACTTCGTATTTAGGTAGTGCGCTCAGCGATAAAAACGGTTTCTTACAAATTTAAATGTTGCAGAACTCCCGCCAAATTACAGCTGGGATTTAAGTGTGACGGATCGCTATAATTGACGGACAAATCTTCATAGAAATGTGCATGGACGCATCTCTAGGCAAACAAAAAGAAATTAAAAAAAAAAAACAGACAAAAACAACTAAATGTTCCGTCGCAAAAACTTTTTTGTATTTTCTTGGCATTTTCAACATTTCGCGTGGGGGTTGAGATTTTGCTTAAATACGCCATTAATGTTGAACCGATTACGTTGTACTCTATCTCCTCCTCCTCCTCCTCCTCCTCCTCCTCCTCTTCTTCTTTATTCTTTGCATTCTCTACCTCCCCATCCTCCTCATCATCGTCCTCTCTTTCTTTTCCATCTGTTCTTCTTCTTTTTCTTTTCTCTTCTTTTTCTTTCTCTTCTTTTTCTTCTCTTCTTCTTCTTTTCTTCTTTTTTTTTCTTCCTGTTCTTCTTTTTCTTTATTTCTTCTTCTTTTAAACTTCCTTTTCTTCTTCTTCTTTTTCCTTTTCTTCTTCTTCTTTTCCTTTTTCGTTTGCTTCTTTTTCATCTTTTTCTTCTTGTTCGTTTTTTCTTATCTTTTTTATTTTTTTCTTTTCCCACGATTATTTCGTTCTTTTCCTTTAACAATTGTCTTCTTCTTCTTCTTCTTCTTCTTCTTCTTCTTCTTCACTACCCCTATTTTCTTTCCTCTCATTTATTCCACCTATTATTTTTCTCCCCTCTTAATTCTTTTTCTTCCTGTTTTTCTTTCTCCTTTTCTATTTTTCTGTTTCTCTTTCTTCTTTTTTCTACCTTTTTGTTTATTTCCCCCTTTTTTGTCCAACTCTTTTTCTCTTTGCCCTCTTAATTCTTCGTCTGCATCATCATCATCATCATCATCATCATCATCATCATCATCATCATCAATTTCCCAAAAAGCTAGACTGTGTTTATTTTTCACCAACGAATAATAATAATAATAATAATAATAATAATAATAATAATAATAATAATAATAATAATAATAATAATAATAAACAAGAAAAAAAAAATTCACCAACGCAAACCCAAAAGCTTCACAAATTCAATTTATAAATTCACGAGGAAATCAGACAGCGATTTATCTGCTTAATGTAACAGTTAAGCTACGCGTGGCAGATTGGAAATAAAGTCGTAATGTAAGAATGCTTACGTAAACACAGACAGACAGACACACACACATACACACACACACACGCGCTCGTTTGTATCTCTCTCTCTCTCTCTCTCTATATATATATATATATATATATACATACATATATATATATATATATATATATATATATATATATATACATAAAATAAAAATTACAATTAAATTTACCAAAATGATCCAAGATGGTAAAATTAAAGTATATTATAAATATTAAAGAATTAATATTTATAAAGGTAAAGCTCGATAAAACCAAATAGGAGATAGAGCTTATAATACGAGCAAACCGTTAATAAAACATGTTAAAAACACTTTGAAATGAGTTGAAAACATATTTAATCTTAAAAGGAAACACTAGATAAGTGGATAATCCTTAATCCGCGGAGTTTCGAAGAAATACTTTCCTTTTCATCAGAGGATAGGAATTAGCAAAATGCGGGATCGGATTTTGCATGCAAAAGTATTTGATGAAACAACAAGTAAGTCAAAGATCTTACTTGAAAACAACAAAAAAAGTTAAGCATGGGGTATATGGTGAAGAAAAAGATGATTACACATGAATGGATAGTCTAGTGGAGGATAAATAATCCAGTGACGGTAAAATCCAAATATATATATATATATATATATATATATATATATATATATATATATATATATATATATTTCTTTGGTGTAAATAAGCGATTTTATAATTGTCATGTGTATATATTTATATAAGTTTTAATATATGTATTATATGTATATGTGTGCGTGCATGTATGTGTAATATCTACGAGGTGCTTTAAATAACCTTCCAAACGTTTTTGTACAGACATTTAACATTTGTTCCTATTTACATTGCCTCCCCACGGGACAGAGTTAGACACCAGGGTCGTTTTTTAACATTTGTTGTAGACTCTTGAAAGTTTAGTATGTTATTGCTATACATCTTATGAAGCGACTAATTTTTATGATTTCAAGTTCAAATGAACAGCTACAGAGGGAATTAGAATATACCCTACTAAAGCCTGACTGCCAGAGCTGATGAATTTCAAAACTGCAATCTGGATGTGAGGAGACTTTAGAAAAACGATATGCAATACAATTTTGTTTTAAATTTGAAGAAATGCCACAGAAACGTATAGAATGCTTTAGACTGCTTTTGGACCATTTTGCATTAATCGAGGATCAGTTATTGAGTGGCATTAGAGATTTAAGGAAGACGGGTAGTCTGTGAGGAATGATAAGAGGTGCGAAAAGAGTAAGGAAGTCAGAATATCAGAGTTGATTAGCCAAATAAAGAATTTCATAGATAAAGATCTAGTGTGTCTATCGAGAGAATAAACGCACAATTTGTTATCAGTCTGGGAACTATACAGAGAATTTTTCGCGAGGAAGATTTGCGTGACGTTTGTCTCAAGGGTGCTCAGAAAAGATTAGAAAGAAAGACGTATTAATTTTTTTTTTTTTTTTTACACAATGATCACCACTTATCAAGGCCCGGAAGCCACTCAGGGATAAGGGTTATTGCAAGTACATTACGTTAGTGTGGAGATTTGATGAAGTGTTTACTTAAGGGGGCGGTTCATTAGGAATTTGTTAACGTTGGACTTGAAGACATCCAAGTTGTAGTCCGGTGGGAAGCAGGCAGACGGAACAGAGCTCCACAGGCGTGCAGTTCTAAGAGAGAAGCTTTGTTCATGGAATCCGCGTTTTGATTTAGGCCCAGATAAAGAGTGAGGGAAACTTTTGACAGTGGATTCAGCTAGACAGGTGTTTTTCGTGAAAGATTGGCGAGGAGGGACCAGAGATTGGAGTTCAGACGAGCACCTGCCATGGAAATAACGATAAAACAAGGATAGGCTCGCAACGTCTCTTCTGTGGGAGAGAGGTTGCAGGGTAGAGAAAAGGGCATTCCCCACTAAGCCACGAAGTCTATTTTGTACTCTGTCAAGGCATGATAGGCTGTTTTTAACAGCTCCTGCCCAGATATGGCAGCAGTATTCCATCCTTGGACGTACTTGGCTTTTATATAGATAGAGAATTGCATCAGTAGTGAGATATCTTCTGGAGCGGTAGAAGGATCCCACCATCTTTCCAGCGACCTTGGCAACAGACTTGATGTAAGTGTTCCATTTCAGATCAGGAGTAAAGGTCAAACCCAGAAGCTTGTCAAAACACGGGGCCTCACTCAGACGAGAGCCATCCATCACAATTGATGCCAGCTGGGGATCAGAGCGTTGATGATGTAAGGATAGGAGTTTGGTTTTGGATGCATTAAAGGTAACCAGCCACATCTTCCCCCACTGAACCACGCGCTCGAGATCAGAGGAGAGAGAATCAAGACAGTTCCCACTCTCTCTATAATCCAGACCTTGTTCCCTGTGACTTTGAGTTATTTTCTAAGACCAAGGAAAACCTTACAGGTTGTCGCTATGAGATAATCGAGGAGATAAAAGAGTCTGTGAGGAGAGGCATTGACACGCCCACACAAGGGGACTTCCATGAGCCTTCCCGGAAGTGATTGGAGCGGTACAAATGCATTGCAGAAAGAGGAGATTACTTCGAATGGGGACTAGAGTTTCATGTGCGTATTATTCATAAAGTGTCCATATGAGTAAAATCTGGAAACTTACTGAAGGCACCTAGCATATATATATATATATATATATATATATATATATATATATATATATGTGTGTGTGTGTGTGTGTGTGTGTGTGTGTGTGTGTGTATATGTCAGGTCATGTCATATGCTACTGGTACCATGTAACCCAGTACTACCTGCGTCATGGTCAGGTCACCGGCGACTAAACTGGTTCCCCCACCAGACTTGTTTGGTGAGGAGGGCGGCTAGTCTCCCTGAAGGATTAAAAACAAGACCTTCCAAAGGGCGAATGAACTCTTTTTTCTGGCTCAACGGCCAACTAGCACCATGTATATTTGTGTGTGTGTATATGTGTATTGGGGTGGAGAGGGCTCCCGTAAGCCGTGGTGAAGGCAACCTTTCTAGGAGAAGCAAATCTCTGATTTAAAAAACCATAAAGCGGAAGACCAGTACCCGCATTAAGCTGGTCTGCAGTTTAATTTGTTGCTGGTTATCTTGCTCTTGCTTGTTGCTGGATCTCAACATTTTGAACCGAGAGAGAGACTTAGCTGTCGTACAAAGCTAAGACTCTGTAACATCATCTTTGTATAGATACTCACTCAGGTATTTGGGCTCATGGATTTTAAATGTCTGAGGGAGTGGCACTCGTCTGACAAGACGTTGCAATCATCAAGATATATGTATATATATGTATATATATATATATATTTGTAGTCATCGATACAGTCCTGTTGCGTTGTATCACAGCTCATCAGTGCCGCTAGACTAGCACCTCTCTCAAGCCGAGGATTGAACCGAGAATCTAGCGTTGACAGTCAGCAGTTCTACGATCGACCCACAGAAGCGGCGCCCGTAAATTATCTCGCCATATGTCTATTTAAACAAACATTTGTCCACCACTTTTACAGTGCTCTAACCGCTTGTTTATAAACAAAGAGCGAGCATTTTTCAGCCGATTAAGTAGCGGGTGAGATTACTTACGACAGTGTTCTACCCAAAGAGGAGGGCTTAAAATATTTGTAGTCATCGAGATACAGTCCTGTTTCGTTCTTACAAGCCTGACGAATTCTCACGAGAATGAAACGCGGAATGTTCTGTGTAGCTTAATTTCCATATATAATTTCATAACTTACTACCCAGCTCTACCTATGTATTGAGCACTGTTGAAGTAAATACTAAAACATTTAAGTATGTTATAGTATTTCTTTCTTGTGCTTAGTTCGTTTTCCAAGATAATAATTTATCTAGTCTGGTGGAGTATCTAGCTTTGTGCTGTTACTTTAGATAACATTACTTGGAGAAGATGCACCATTCCTCGTAAAAGTATGAGTTAGCTATATCGAGGAGATCTTATTAAGCCGCGAATACTGTGTGATTTTGATTTTTTCGTCAAGGTCTACTTGTAGGAAAAAGTATCCTCATGCCAGGTTGTCCTTAGACCTTTCGGGGCGGGGTACATTTCTGGCCTTTGGGCCAAGTTCACACATCTTGGAGAGAAAGAAATCAATCACTACCCCCCACCCACCCCCAATTTCTCTTTTCTCCATTTCGTCGCATCGAGAGAGCATCCCCACTTAGAGACTGGCCCGCAGGAGCTTATGTTCCTTTACAAACCGAAGTGGAACGGGCAGTTTATCAACTAGACGGGGTTGTGGAGGCCCTACTAACCACTACTGGTATTTTTTCTTCCCCCGCCCTCGACAGAAATGAATTATTGTATTACTTTTATTGTTATCTTTTTTTTGTTTTTACACGCTAATAAAAAAAATGTTTTAAAAATTGGGTGCTAAGTAGGGCGCCCCCAAGTACGAAAGGGTGAATGCGGTATTATGGTGGAAGAATATTCTAGCTAAGAGAAACTTTTGTTTAGTTCTAGAGTGACAAGGAGGACCAACAACCCCCATTGTCCCCCTCTTTTGAGTTGGTCTTGTGCCTAAGTTTTTTGTTCATGCTCATTTTTTTTTTGCCTGAATAAAAGATTTAATATCTCAAAGTGTAGTATCTGTTCGGCGGATGCTGCATTTTTAGACCATTGCCCTTGTGGCAATAAGTTATTGGTCCATGTAGGGGCAACCCTATATACCATGACAGCAGTACCAGCTCCCTCTCCCCTCCCTTGGGGGAACTGGTCTCCCCTTCTCTTCCCTCTTCCACTCCACCTTGTGTCATATTTTGCTTATGTGGAGAAGCAAATAACTCGAGGACAGTGTCTAGTAGGCATTCAAGTTCTCTTATTTTATTTTCAATTTTCTTAAGAGTTTCTACCGTAGGCCAAACATTCACCCGCCATTTTATATATTCCAACCGAGAGATCTTTTTCAGATTCTGACCGTCTCTTTGATTGCAATTGTCTGAATCTCTCTTGTACTTGATTCACCGGGTATAGTTGGCAGGTGGTTTTACAAATTCTTTTTCATGAGTCCAGTTGCTCCTATATGGGAATGATAGAAATCTTCCTGAGATTCCATTTTCTTTTCTTGTCTTACACAAGACCTTGGTATTTTGTTACTTATACCCTTTCAGCTTTGTTTAAGACATCATCGTTGGGGACACTAACTTCTACTAGGGTTGCTTCTTTCTCGTTCTTGTCCTATGTCACTATGTCAGGTTTTATGGCTCCATTTTCAAGGTGTGTAGCTGTAGTGATTGCAGAATCATAGTGGATGGTGTATGACTTATTTCCAACTGTTCTTTCTGGTAAACATGTTCCCCGGGACTTATATATATACGTGTGCGTGTGCAAGTGTGTGTAGAATTGATATCTTTATTAAATACTACTTAAATATTTAAATAAAATGTTTTAAAGCTGAGTGATATGTAAGTTAAGCAACGTTAAGCCCAGCCAATACCAAAAGGGTGATCATTTGGGAAGATGAGGCGCTGTATGTACTGCGAGGTAAAATACCAGGTTGAGAAACTGGCGCGATCTATCCTTCTCTCAGGGGTAGATGGTCCTCTCTTAAGCCGAGGTAGGCACCCATCTAGTGATGGCGTCACGATAAAATATACCCTTGATAGTCTTGGCGAAGCATCAAGTATTTCCAGCCATTAGAAAAAAAAAAAGTAAAGGATCCAGTGGAATTTGTTCACGTTTCATCTGCGCCTACTGACATTGGATGAATCATCATCATCATCATCATCATCATCATCATCATCATCATCATCATGGATTAGATCATTCTACCGCTCCAGTAGATACTTCACTGCAGCAGATGCAATCCTCTACGTGTATTATTATACACGTAGAGGATTGCATCGACTAGGATGATGGAATGATCCAAGTGCGTCTTAGGATGGAGTACTGTTGCCATATCTCGGCAAGAGCTGTTCGGAGTGCCTATCCTGCCTTGACAGAATTCAAAACTGAGTTCGTAATCTAGTAAGTGCCATTTTCTCTTCTGTGCAACGATTTTTCCCACAGAAGAGACGTTGCAAGCTTGCCTCTGCTCTATCGTTATTTTCGACTGAGCTACAATTTATGCCACCCCCTTGCCAACCATTCACAAAAAAGCAGTCTTCTAGTTAAAATCACTATTAAAAATTTCATCCACTCTCTATCGGTTCCTAAAACTAAACGTGGATTCCGTGAACAAATCTTCTTTCCTAAAACTGCCAGCTTGTGGAATTCTGTTCTCCTGGTCTACTTGCCAGCTGCATACGATATTGTCGTCTTCAAATCTAATTTAAACAAGTTCTTCATGGACCGTCCTCTTAAAGAATCTAATGAGACCAAATTTTCATTACTGTCGATTAATATGTTATGATCCGAATGACTACCGCACATACATTAATCAATATTCTCGAGTGGCCTCCAGGCCACGATATATAGTAGCAGCTTTATAAAAAAAAAGGTATAGATTTATAGGTGTGTATGTGCAGATGTATGTTTATGCGTATGCATTCATTTATATATATGCACGATGGAACGGTAAATTTGTCTCTCAAAATAAAACAACATCCCGCATTTGTTTTATTGCAAAAAAAAAATCCATTCAGGAAACTTGATTATGTGGCAGAGCTGACATCTATTCAATGTAGCCGCCTTCAACCTAAATCACCACTTCGATGCGGGTCCCGAACTGGAAGCATGACTTTTCCACAAGCGCCAGCGAGAGCTCGCCGAATACTCGACGGATGGCGGCGATCAGGCTGGTTTTGGTGTTGTGGGAGGTCATGTTGGTGATGTTCTCGGCGTATGACCGAACGAAGTAGTCCAGCGGGTTCAGGTCGGGGGAGGAGGGGCCAGTGAGAGAAGGGTACAAAGTCGTAGCACTCCTTCTGAAGGCAAGTCTGGGTCTCTTTGGACTTGTGGAGCGGCGCCGAGTCCTACTGCCACACCAGGGTCTGTCAGCGGCCATCTGATTAAACCAGGGAATCACTACACTCTTCAGCACATCTAGGTACACTTTGGTGTTGACTTTTTAAGCCGACTTCGAAGACATGAGGTAGCATGATGTTACTATCACTTGAAACTACACCAAATATCACAACCCTTGCCAAAAACTTCGTTAAGCTGTGCTCTCAAACGCCGAGCTGTTCGTATTTTAATTTTGAGGGTGCTGGAAATGGTCCTGTTCTAATAAATTATGATCGGTAGCACATTGTATCACTTTCATACATGATAGAAGGTTACTATCGATTTGTACACAACTGGCCAACTGGTAGATGGTTTGCAATAAAAAAAACAAACAAAAAGAAGACCGGTTTTCATTAAACAGAAATGGAATCATGTCGCCTTTTCTAGGGCAATTTTATTATTCAATTTTGTATTTGTGAGTGTGTACGCATATTTTTTAATCTATATCTTAAATAAATACTGATTAAATTATAAGTAAAAGACTTCAGTATAAAAATAAACCTTGTGAAAATAATAATCAAGATGAGAACAGTCGTCCGAAAAATCCAATTTATATGTTAAAAGTAAGACTGTGGAACTCTCTTCCGTTTGCCTGTTTCCCATCTGACTATAACTTGGATGTCTTCAAGTCAAACATAAACAAATTCCTGACAAACCGCCCCCTTAAGTAAGACACTCTATCAGATCTCCAATACTAATGATTACTACGACACTATCTCATTGATTACTGTACACACAATAACCCTTATCCCCGAGTGGCTTCCGGGCCTTGATAAGTGGTGACCTCCATGCAAAAAAAAGCATTTAGTGTGTATTTACCCTTCTTGGAAATAGTTAAACCCTATATTACAATAATAATTTTCAATCTTTCCGGAAATTATCAGTGCAGGGTGACACGATAACTACTGGTCAGGAGATTCGAACCTGGCCACGAAGTCATCTTTGCCTATAAGCAAGGAATAAACCTCATATGTACGTATATGTACAAGTATGTATTCATAGACTATATATATACATATTCCAAAGACGAACCAGCGGTTTCATTGTATTGGAGCGGCCTTCTGTGGCTGATAAAAACCAACACACCTCATCAGTGTCTGATGGAAGAAGGAAAAACAAAACGGAAAAAATGAACACCGGTTAACGGGCGATGTCTTTGCTCTAATGTCCCTGTCGTGAAATAGAGCAAAACATCATTGCGAATACTCAAATACTCCGCTGTGTTGGTTTTAAGTTTGATGAAGAAGCATCAGCTTTTCATCAGAAAAAAACATCAAAGAAGCAGAGCTCTTGCTCTTCATTACAGGATGAACATCCGATGCTTCACACACAACATCTCGCGTATTCTAGCGATTGGCAACCTCGTTCACAACGAACCTTTTCCTATCGACAAAATTACAAACATATACTCCTTTGTTTTTTAGATGATTAGGCATCTTTCAACCCTTAATGCTCTTGAGCGGGTAGTGAGTATGTTGCCTGCAGTTAACAACATCACGTAGACTCTTCATCGAACTATCTCCCACTACATCATGCCGTGGAAGAAGAGAAGAAAAAAAGATTGATAAAGGAGTCTTACTCCGAAATATATTTCTTTAAAATTAAACACCTGTTTATTTTATTAAAAAAATTCGCGTTTTGGCTTCAAATGTATTTATACATGTTTTATTCTTCAAATTTCACTCAACGCTTCGAACGGATATAAACAAAAAAACTAACCATATATATATATATATATATATATATATATATATATATACATACGCATACACACTTATATATATATATACACATACGCATACACACTGATATATATATATATATATATATATATATATATATATATATATAAAGCTGAATGTGTGTGTGTGTTACGAATAGGCTCCTATATGGTTAACTATTTTTAAAAACTGATTGCATATTATGATAGAATATGTATCGAGACACAGGAATGGATATGTTTGATCCTGCAGAACGGTGGTTCCGTGAAATTGTGGGGTTTGCGTTCGCGCCTGGTCCACAAAGTATGGAAATAAAAAATTTATAAATTAAAAAAAAAAAACGTTTACAAGTGTTTTTGATATAGATGTACATAAGAATACTTTGATAAGTATGTTTTAACTTAAATAGGGATGGTATAATAAATTGTAGGGTCTGCGTTCGCGCCTGGCCTCCATAGAATGGAAACAGGCACAAACTTTAATAAAGACTTTTCATATCTATCTGCGTAAGTATACTTTGATAATTATGTTTCAGTTTGAAGAAATATGGTATAATAAAATACTGGGGTGTTCGTTCGCACCTGACCTCCATAGAATGGAAATATGTCACAACGTTTAACAAGGTATTTTAATATAGATCCACAGAATATTATGATAAGTGCTTCAGTGTGAACAGGTATGGTATAATAAATTATGGGGTTTATCTATTTTATTTTTACTTTCGTCATATTTTGCTTTGGTTTTGATACCCCTCAAATGCGAAGCTATCTCTTTACAACCCTTCCTTTTCATAACCTATCATACTTTAATAAATCAGAGTCCATTTTCTGTAGGCTGTTTTTGAACCCAGTCAACGACGGGTACTTTTGCTAGTATATATATATATATTAGACGAGAGGAAAACAGAGAGGTGGTATTTGATTTCAACGGACTTATGCTTTTTGCTGACGATCGATTCCACAAAAGAAAATTTCTGTTGTCAGCTGAAAGAAGTAAAGCTTGTATTCCTGACTTTTCGAATCTTGTTCATTAAAATGAAAAGACAAAAAAAAAATGGGTCCGTTGTATGTGAGGTATTTGTTATATAAGGAAGTAAAAAGTGTCGAATTATCATTGAATTCTTTAATTAAATTGATTTGTAACGTGGTTATTCGATCCCATTTAAACGTGTGTTGTCACCCACATCTCTTGCTTACTAATTGCGGACAACTAATTGCTGAAATAAATTTTTAACAAATAGCCTTAATGTACTTTTTTTATAAGAACTAGCGGGGGTCCCTGGCGTTGTACGTGTGTTGAGAAGTTTAAGGATATTGAGCAACGGAACACTAGAAAAAAAGCGCAAAAACAAAAATCCCTAAAAGAAATGAAGATAGCAGTGAGTACCCGTGCAAGCACAAAGAAAACAAATTAGCTGCAGTAGCCAGGATTGAACCTATAAAGCTAAGAGGAAAACGAGATGAAAAAGAAAAAAGAAAACGGGTTAGTCGCCGAGCCAATCGCGACTTACGACGTTGCAGGCGTTCAAAATAAGCTCAGTAACTGCATGGCGTATGATAACTTTGCAAAAAATGTCGACACAACAACTGACATCTCCTTGCAAAGGACGGCTCAATTGACTGGTTGTCCGATCCCGTTTGGTCGAGTGTTGTCACCCGCATCTCTTCGCAAATATTTACCGAGAACTAATTGCTGAACTAAAAAAGCAACGTTATCTGTTTTATTATAATAACTAGCGGGGTCTCCGGCGTTGTTCGGGTGCGGAGGGTTGTATGGTAAGGGTAGCAAGCAACATAACCTAAAAAAAAAAAATCAATCCTTTAAAAAAATGAAAATAGCAGCGAGTACCCGTGCAAGGGCAAAGAAAAAAATATCCGCAGTAGTTAGTCTTGAACCTGTAACGCTAAGGTAAAAAAAGGAGATGCTTTAGTCGATGCGCCCACCGCGACTTACGACGTTGCGGGTATTTAAAATAAGCTTACTTACTCACTGCAAGGCATATGATGACTTTACAAAAATATCGAAGCAAAAACTGATCCCCCTTGCAAAGAGCAGCTCAGTTGACTGACACAAAATCAACAGTTTTTGCCAATTTTTGGATATTTGTCGTCCGAGAATCAGATCTTTCTAATGATACCGATTTTGTCAGTTCATCGCGTGTGTCGAAAGTTTTTGCCTTTTATATTATAGTTTATGATATTCTATCTGACTTTAGCTTCCCTTGTTTTGTCCTTTGGACTTTATATTCTATGACCAATATTTCTTAATCAGGGGGAAGAATTGATGTTTTCTGGATCTAAGACGTATTGTAACGTGGGTACCGTCGCAGGAACACACAAAAAATGGAAAGAAATAAAAATCCGACTCGGCATCTTTTTTTTTTTAATTGCAAATGAAATGCATTTATCCGTGGTTCTTCCAAAACAACGCATTTCATTATGTTTCCAAATTTTTTCATTATCTTGCAAAAGTCCTTCCGCACGCACATGTGCTTTTTCAAAGCCTTCTTTCTTGCCAGCCAGTGCTTTCTCGCCCTCGATTTTACACCTCCGTTTTGCCCGGCATGCAACTCGCAATTGCTGCTAAGGCGTCAAAATTGAAAACAAAACCGTTGCTTTTAATAAGATTTTACATGTTCATGGGCGTTGCTCAGAGATTAAACAATGGAGTTGGCGAGCTGTACGTTTTAGTTTCAATTGTAGCTAATAGCATCTACGTAACTTCAATTTTTTATATGACTATAATATATAAATTACCATATATTAATTGATAGAGATTGTCTCTGTAAGAATAAATACGCAATCTGCATGAATTAAAATATCTTATTTAAGCGAATCTACGACCGAGCAACTTCGGGAGGCCTTCTATTTTTTTTTTTAAAGATTCGCTTCGTACTGGATCAAATCTAATTTCCGCAGCCATCTTCTATAATAAAAATCTCACTTGTTTGTTTAAATATAAGTATGAATGTATGTATGTATGCATGTATGTTTGTTTCTTTGTATGTATGTATGTATGTATGTATGTATGTATGTATGTATGTATGTATGTATGTATGTTTTTATGTTTCGCCAAAACTTTGGACAGAGGCGACGGATTTTCACGAGATCGGTATCATTTTGAACTCGACCCTTCGGACGACAAAAAATTGGCCACAAACATTAATTCCTTCACCCTCAACTGGGTACTTTTCTACAGGGAGGGGTAGCAAAAAATCGTTCCTTCATGACAATTTAGCCAAAACGCATTCGCAAAAAGTTCTTTCTTGAATTAGTTTAAATATATTTTTAAAAAATGACCGAATTTCGCTGATGAGAAGGAGAGTATTTCTTCGAAACTCCGCGGATTAAGGACTATCCACTTATCTTGTTCTTCTTTTTTAAAATTAAATATGTTTTTAACTCTTTTTCAGGATGTCTTTTAACATGTTTTATTAATCATTTGTTCATATTATAAGCTCTATTTCCTTTTTGGTTTTATTGAGCTTTTACATCTGGGTGAGATTACTTTACTTGTAAATATTAACTCTTTAACATTTATAATATATTTTAAGTTTACCATTTTGATTACCTTGGTAAACTTATTGTAATTTTATTTCTTATATATATATAATTTTCTACAATATATATATATATATATATATATATATATATATATATATATATATATATATTGTAGAAAATTCTTTTAAGCAACCACATAGATATAGTACCATATTTAATAAAAAATTATATTAAAATTTCCTACTCTACTATGCTTATCTAACACAAGCAATAATCGCATTTAATAACAAAAAATTAAATTAGCACAGACCACCCCTTCCGCCCTAATGCCCAAAACTAATTGCACTTGTAATAATAAGCAAGACTGCCCACTCAAAACGATTGCATCCACATTGATGTCATATATTCATGTACTATTACTGGGTTATCTCGAAATACTCCTATAATGGTTGCAAGTATCCTCCCATAACAAAAATACGCCATTCGTCTACTACTCAATATATAACTCCAATTAGTGAATCGACCGATTCACGAATCGTTTCACCTACAAATAACAGCGTCACAACAAACAACAACAGAACTAATAATTATATCAATAATGATGAATATAGTGATGATAGCGATGATAATAATAGCAATAATAACATTAATAATGATAACCCGCCTCGTTTTTCTCAAGGCACTTATAATATTTAAAACTCACTTCTGAATATAGATCAAAACATCCCAATACAAATTGTATCTACTATTGTTAATTATAACAACCCTGAATTAAACCGCAATTCCCCCTCCCCCAAAAAATCCTAACAGAAATCCACATACCATTAACATCACACGAAATCTAGGTAAAATACTTATATTGGCGCCACTTCAACATTAATAAAAGTTAGAATATCTAGCCACAATTCTTCATTTAATAATAAAATCACTGGTAATAACCAGGATATTTCCCTACCAAATTTAATCAAAAAACTTAAATCTAAAACACCCCTTTCTTTATAAATTTGTTTGTTCTTAAAAAGTCAAAGTCTTACACTCCATGTTCTAAGTCTTGTCACTTTTGCATATCTAAAGCTATAAGTATAATCACTCCCCGCCAAAGTATCAACTTAATTAATTACAAAAGCGAACTTATTTTCCTATGTAAACATTAAAAAGAATAATATATAACCGGTTCGAAATTATTTTGCTCATCTCTTAAACCTACGGTTATAAATCTACTCAATAATGAAAGATTTTTATATATGACCTTCACCTTCACCGAGGTGAACGATTTATATGACCTTCACCGATGTGTGCGACTTCTCACTCGACCTGCCTTTATACCACTATCTCAATCCCTTCTCTTGCGCATGCGCCTGTAGATTCCTGACAACCTCGAGACTTCCGCTTATAAAAACCCAAGTTTTGTTGTCGCGCATGCCTATACAAGGCACAAACACGAGGGCGTTTGTTGTGTTGGTAAGTACTACACTCCCCCCTGATCTGATGGTCACATAGAATGCACTTCGGGGGTGGACTCTTAGTTCGTTGGCTTCTGCGAAGGGTGGTATTTACACTCTCGGATTCAGGTTCTGGTTCTGGTTCTGGTTCTGGGTGTGGTTCTGGTTCTGGTTCTGATCCTGCCTGATCAGACGAACTACAACTACCACTCTCTTGCTCGGTGATGATTCATCGCTCTCTGTAGTTATGAGATGTACTTCACTAGCCAATACGTGGCCTCCGTAATGGTGCATTGCTTTCTGGCAGCAATTCTCTTGATGCTGCGATGGCTCCTCTCAGCAATGCCATTCCCTGATGGCACATGAGCTCATCACAGTCGTAGTCGGACACCCCACTCATTCAACAACTGCCGAAATAGCTTATGACCTTCACCTTCACCGAGGTGAACGATTTATATGACCTTCACCGAGGTGCGCGACTTGACACACAAAAATAAACCGCCTCTTAATCACCTGCTAACGCACGCGTCACTGTAACGTCCAATGACAACAACAACAACAACCTTCCTTTTTTGTGAGATTAATTCAGTCGGGCATTGTTGTAGAGGAGAATTGGGCTTTTCATGTTGATTAATGTTGTCGAAGTTTCATCCAATTGTTGACAGTACTTCTTTGCCGTAATGGTTTCGCCTGCGTTCAAAAAACTGTAATTTAAAATCCAAGGAGGCGCTAACCTGAAAAGGTTTGGAAACCTCTAGTCTAATATATTACTTTTGTTCCAGTTTTGCCATCTTTTGACACTTTACATAGCCTAACATCGCAAGTGCATTTGAGAAGTGTAATTCTCACACAAGCCGAAATGCCCGTCATATAAAATCAACAGCAGGTTCTTTCATATGACAAGGGCGCGTTCAAAATGAATGTCTCTGTTTAAATCACAATTTTAGCATTATACTTGACATTTTCATTTTAAACTTCAATCTAAGCCATTATCACCCGCACAAGCAGTAATGCCAGGCATATAAAATCAACAGTAGATCCTTTAATATGACTGGGGCATATTCGAAATGAATTTTTCTGTTCAGAGCGTAACTGAAGCATAATACTTGACTTTTGCATTTTAAACTTTAATTCAAGATATTGAATATGAAAATAATTTTATAAGATCAACAGTAGGTTCTCTACAGTGCAATGTAGGCTACAATGTATTGTGAAGTACGTCACTGCGGGAGGCATGTAAAGCGCTTCCGGTGCACTGCTATGGGTACCCAACTAGAGCAGGCAATCAATCGATTTGATTGAAAAAATGGGCGATTTCATCGATTTCGATGACAATAAAAATATGGGCGTGGGAAACATTGTTGGTCATTATTTAACCCCGGGCATTGTCGGGTCTCCCTGCTAGTGCTATCTAATAATTTAACAGCAGTCTTTAACTAATGTAAGAATTACCTCCAAAGTCTACTTGCATTTTATCTTTTGATTATTTCATAATACATTTGTGAAATAAATATATCCTCCTAGTATAAGCTTTATATTGTAATTCGTGAGTCGACTGTAGGCTTTTGGAACGTGAGATCACAATGTAGTATCTTTTCTTTTCTTAGTCAAAGGTAAAAAAATGATTTGTTCTAATGCGTTGCAATTTTTTTAGAAAACCGTTTGCTGTTTTGCAAATTCCTATATATATATATACTAGCAAAAGTACCCGTCGTTGACTGGGTTAAAAAACAGCCTACAGAAAATGGACTCTGATTTATTAAAGTATGATAGGTTATGAAAAGGAAGGGTTGTAAGGAAATAGCTTCGAATTAGGGGGTATCAAAACCAAAGCAAAATATGATGAAAGAAAGAATAAAATAGATAAACACCATAATTTATTATACCATACCTGTTCACACTGAAACACTTATCACAATATTCTGTGGATCTATATTAAAAAATCCTTGTTAAACTTTTTTTTTATTTTTAAATTTTTTATTTCCATACTTTGTGGACTAGGCGCGAACGCAGACCCCACAATTTTAATGAACCACCGTTCTGCAGGATCAAACATACCTATTCCTATGTCTGGATAAATCTTCTATCATTATATGTAATCACTGTGGTCACGAATAGGCTGCTATATGGTTGACTATTTTAAATAGTCAACCATATAGCAGCCTATTCGTGACCACACACACACACACACACATTCACATTCAGCTTTATATATATATATATATATATATATATATAATTTACAAAGGTTAATTATCTTGCAATTCTGAATTTTTTTTAGATGAGATGTCGATGCTTGTGTTATGTTGATAAATCGGAATATTATTCTCATCTTGGGTGTTATTAGCCCAATGTTACGGTCGCTGCAACCTGCGATCTTCTTTGGGTGTTGAAAACATGCTTATCTTTATCTACTAAGGAAAAGAGGGTTGGCTCTGCATTAAAAGAAATTCGCACCGTGGTTTTGAAGGTGGCTCCGTAGATTATAAAGAAGGTTCCATCTTCAGGGGTCACTAAGATATTTTTTAAAGGCTTTCCTATGACTCAATTTTTCGGGATATCAATACTAATTGTTAATTGTTACTCGCATACATATGTCTCAATTTCCTTTCCTTTATTTCATTTTATTTAAAGGAATTTAATGCTACATTTAGTACCGGGCAACACCGGGTATATATATATATATATATATATATATATATATATATATATATATATATATGCGTATGTGTGAGAGAGAGAGAGAGAGAGTGTGTGTGTGTGTGTGTGTGTGTGTACGCGCACGTGCGTTTGTTTATGACAACGATATTTCAGATCAAATTTTATTGTATTTGCTTATGTTAACTGCAAACCTCCTTTGTGATAAAGTATACGCTGACACTGCATTGTGTACGCAGGTGTGATTCGTGGTTTTATATAATTCTTACATATGCATGTATTCAAACTGATATATGCGAAATATAATACACCTGTATATTCTTTCGCTTGACAGGTCGCCGGTAGCGAATCGGCAACATGGGAAAAATTGACCGAATAAACGAAATAATCCAAATTGAACACGGGCTCAACAAATGCTTTTTCGACCACATAGGAACCGAATAAAATTATTCAAAGGGTCCACACAGACGCGGGGTGCGGCAACGAATGCTGTTGACGCATAAAAATCTCATAACTCTAGAAATATGTATAATTTAGTTTTGAAATCTGAATACAGTTTAGCTATCAGGTGGTTGGGGTTAGGGTTAGGGTTAGAGTTAATTTAGTATTGAAATCTGAATACAGTTTCACTATCAGGTGATTCGTAAAATTATTCGCCTCTCATTTTGGGAAACTTGATTTAAGTGGCTATTTGGGGGGCGCAGTGTTTATGCGAAACAAAAGCTACTGAGACGAGAAGTGATGGAATAGAGTATAGACGTAGTAGTAGTAGTAGTAGTAGTAGTAGTATAAGAGAAGGGGAGTAAACAGTTGACATTTGGAACTGAGACAGATTATAGCACATTCGGCATAATCAGTTTCCGGGAGATTACGGAAGTTAAGCTACGTTATGTCTGGTCAGAACCAGAAGAGTGACAATTTGGGAATGTAAGGCACTGTATACGCGAAAATGGTGATACCTTCCTGCAAAAGACTGCAAAAATAAATAAATAAATAAATAACAAAACAAACCTCATAATATCTCCTAACCGCAATATTCATATCACTGCGAGTTAAACATTCCTTTCTTCTTTTGAGTACGCCAGCCTAATCCGTCCAGAGTAAACACCATACCACGTAAATAGATACAACTAGCTCTGCAATTTGGTAAAAATCAGATTGTTCCTTCTTGCGATTGTTTTTAATGCATTCCAATATGTGATCTAACCATTAATTTTAACCATAGCACTAATCCTAATTAACCCTAACCCGAACTGGAACCTTAACCCTAACTGCCCATAAACCTAACTAAATCTAATAAACTAATAAACCTAATAAACCTAACAAGCTAACCCAAACCTGAATCCTGACTAACAGTAATTTAGACCGGAAAACAGTAATTTGAACCCGAACATTAAACCAAAGTAACAATAACCCTAACTACACCTAAACCTAACTAACCTAACCTGAACTTTTACCCTGACTCGAACCATAACCATAACACAAGCCTAAGTAAGCATAAACCTAACTAATTCTAACTTTTATCCTAACACTAATCCTAACTAACCCTAAGTCAAACGAAGACACAACTGTAACCCTAAATCTAACCCTAACCATACCTAAACTTAACTAAACCTAAACTGAACCTTAATTCTAACCCTAACTCTAATTAACTCTAATGAACGCTTACACTTACCCTCAGTAACTCTAATCCGAAATCTAATCCTTAATCTAACCATAAAAAGCTGACTCTTACTAACACTAGCACTAACTGAACTTAACTTTAATACACCCAAATACTAATCTCTACGAACCATGACCTTACCATAATCCGAACTAAACTTAAACCAAACTAAGCCTTACCTGACATACTAGTCAGTCTAACTAAGCTTATACTAAACCAAACTTTCACCCTAACTAATTCTAATCCTAAATCTAACTAACCGAAACCTGTACCATAACCGTAACTCTAACTAACCCTACCTATAACCCTAACGAACTCTAACACTAACCTTAATTATTACCCGGAACCTTACCCTAAATCTAGGCATAACTAACTCTAACTTTAATTAACGTTTACTCTAGTTAACTCAACCCCTAATCAGCCCTAACACTAACTAACCTTGATCCTAAGTCTAACCTTAAGTAAGTTTGACTCATACATACCTTCACCCTAATTAATTAACCATAGCTTAAGTATCCCTAAAACTAACCCTAACTCGGGCTCCAATCCTAACTTAACTAACTCTAATCCTAACTACCTAACTAACTCTGATGTTAGGATGAGAGCTATGGTTAATGTGTACATCATATATTATGAAAACAGCTCAGCATATCACATCGTTTTGTGGATCACAAATAATTTCCCCCACTCTTTATCTGTGCCTAAACCTAAACGTAGATTCCATGAATAAAGCTTCTTTCTTAGAACTGCACGTCTGTGGAATTGTCTTTCGTTTTCCTGCTTTCCAGCTGACTTCAATATGGTTGTCAAGTATCATGGTTCAATTGTGCTCTAAAAGGAAACATTCACTTCGAACCCGCTCCTATCTTATAACACAATCTAAAAATTGTATTAAATGCTACTAGGTATTGTAGATTTCTTAAATCTCAATGTGTATTTAAATTGTCCTGTGTCTTACAAAACATTCCACCATTTTTTACCTTGGTCAGGTTCAGTCACGACCTACTTCCTGATGGAAGTATTTTATAGCGGACCTTCTGGAACCCGCTAGTAAATCGTAATCTGCACTCTGTTTCGGCGTACGGTTGAACAATTCCGCCATTTTCAACTGGGCAGAAGTATTTTGTTTAGGACGGAGAAAGTAGCCATATTTTTGAATGCACATCTTAAGCATATCCCGAATCTATTTTTCAATATGCGATAAGAAATAAAACGAGGAAATTTTAACTTAATCATCTCTATTTTTTTCTCTTAATTAACTGTTTAATAATATTCCTTTGTCTCTAATGTTTACTGTTTAAATGTTTAATCCAAAGTATTCTTAATTATCATGCTTGTAAGCAAACTAACCTGGGTGTCCGGTGTTGCCCGGGTGTTTAGAGTTGTGTATTGAGTAACAAAAAAAAGGTTGTAGGCAGGCAGGGTCGAACTCGTGACACGAAGGTGGAAAAGAAAGTGGAAGAAAATCTGACGTTTTACCCTTACTCCATGACGCGACCCGAAGCTTGGAATGTTAAAATTAGGCATAGTCAATCCAACCGTGCAAAAGTGGCTTTCAAAAGGTCGACCCCTCCTTGTAGAAAACTGCCAAATTGAGGGTGAAGCAATAAATGTTTTTGGCCAATTTTTCTCTATTGGTCTTCCGAGACGTCGCGCTTTACAATGATACTGATCTCGTGAAAATCCGTCGCCTCTGTCGAAAGTTTTAGGCAGGCATACATACATACATACACACATACATACATACATACATACATACATACATACATACATACATACATACATACATTTAAACACACAGGTGAGCTTTATATTATAGATGAATATAAATATATATTTATAAACATACAAATATAAATTGAATTTTAATAAACATCCTCGGTTTATGTTTCTTTTTTCCAGTCTCTTAGTGAGAGAACCTACCGCCATTTATCTCTCTCTCTCTCTCTCTCTCTCTCTCTCTCTCTCTCTCTGAAAACATCAATTGAATTTATATTAGTTTCTTTTTTAAAGAAGACTAAAAAACGCATTTTGAAGCCGTTTTCAGCAGCCCGTAATTGTCGCTTCTTCTATGTTGTCCATCGGTCATTTGCAATGGGTGATCTTTCTGACAAACGGAAGAGAAAAAAAGCTTTATACTAGGCCGACCGTTTTTCTTGAGCAGTCGGTTGAGATGTCCTTATTTTTTCTTCATATTTCTATCTTTCTGTCCAATGCACTACTAAGGGTGCTGGAGGTAAACATTTTTACCTGGGCTGATAGTCAGGGATCCACACCTTGGATAAGCCCCAAGGAGGTTGTCTATGAGCAGGTGCAAAGTACAGGAGCTGCTGTGTTACCACTTGGTGTATAGATTCTGGACCCTGCAGTAGCTTTAGTGGGACCTCTTGATGCCACATTAGAGGGTAATTTTTACGGCTTTACCTTTACATGGTCTACAAAATCATTCTTTGTTTTTATTTTACCGTCTCTGCTCTGCTCTAACAACTTTGCCGATCTCTTTCACATATCTCAATACTCAAAGAAGAAAAATTTCAACAAACAAAACAAGATTGAACCCAGAACTCTAACTCCCAACGTAGACCCGCACTATCAGTTCTCCTTCTCTAACATCAGTGGTCTACGTTCCAACTGTATAGAGGTTGAAACCTATTTGCAGAAGACCAAACCTGATCTATTGTTTCCGTGCGAACTAGCACGTTTACCTAGATGAGTTAGCAACTGTTTACCTAGATGAGTTTGCGATTAAAAGATACCCTAACTTTTCATAAAAATCTGATCTCTAAGATCGCTATGGGCAAGGAATACGTATCTACATTAGAGATGGCTTTCTATGTGATAGGTATATCTTCAGTGAAGACCAAAATTTGCCATATATGTGCTTCAGAGTAGCACTTTCTCACAGCACTGCGTTCATATTTGCCCGCCACCGCCCTCATAACTATCATTGATAGAACCTGAGAAAATTGATCATATTTTGTCTGCTCATGCCTCGGCTAACTTTAACGTCTGTGGAGACTTAAGTATTCAGAATGTTAGATGGCTAGCCTACACCCACAAGACGGATGACGAAGGGAGGTTCTGTCATGATTTGTCTATTGCTTGTGTGTTGAATGTTTTTGAGTTCTAATGGGAGGTATGAGACCAATAGTTTCGAAGATCGTTTTTATAACCACAAGTCACAATAAGCAACCAATGAAAAGCTTCAAAAGTTAATTGTCGAATTTTGGATTCAATCATGTCGCCGCTTTTTTTGTTACTGGCAATTACACTCAGGATCTTAATGCACTGCTTCTTCATCGTCATTTTTGTTTAACATAATGTCTCAACACTTAACAGGTTATGCGCCCAGCCATCGTTTTTTCTTTGACGGTTCCGAATCTAAATTCGAATTATGGCAGGTAACATTTCTGGAGGATTCGGAAACTACACAAAGTGATACAATCTCCAACAAAGAATCCTAACGACCCCGAACTTCTCGAAAAGAATGCGGCTGCTTTTGCAGAACTGATTCAATGCTTAAACGATAAAAGTCTGTCTCTGGTTATAAGAGATGCCTTGAATGATGGACGGAAAGCATTGAATATATTAAGAGAACATTATTTATCAAAATGGAAACCGAAAATAATATCCCTATATACAGACCTAACGTCTCTGAAACGTAACGAGGATGAAACGATTACCGACTACGTTATAAGGGCAGAAACAACCGCCAATGCCTTAAAACGCTCAGGTGAAATAATAAGCGATAGTTTGTTGATTTCAATGACCCTCAAGGGACTTCCAGCCGATTTTAAACCATTTACAACTGTTATAACGCAAAAAGACAAACCCATACATTTAAGTGAATTTAAAGTGGCATTGCACAATTACGAAGAGACGAATCGGATGCTTGTGAACAATAATAACTCCAGTAATATTATGAAGTTCAAAAATGTTTCTCGAAAACAGACACCACCAAATTATAGCAATGTTGTCCCTAAAAGTAATTTCCCCAAGAAAAAGAATAAAATTATCTGCTATAATTGTGAACGACCCAACCACAAAAGTTTCCAATGTCGATATGAACGCTCAAAAATGGACTCCGTAAAAAACGTTGAGAACTTTGATGAAAAACATACATTTCTATTCACATGTAACTTTGACAATACCACAAACGGTAAAAATCTCCTTGTAGACTGTGGTGCTACAGCACACGTTATCGCTAAGGAATCTGATTTTATTAAATTTGATTCAAACTTTAATCCACAAAGTCTTTTTGTCGAACTTGCCGACGGTAGTCAAATAAATGCTATAGTCTTGAAAAGAGGTGATGCTAAAATATCCCTAAAAAATAATGAAGGAGAAATTTGTAACTGTATTCTAAAATAATGCTCTGTTCATCCGTACATTTAAGCAAGACATATTTTCCGTGCAGGCCGCCATTAAACAAGGCGCGAATATAAAGTTTGGCCAAAACAAGTCAAAACTGATATACCCCACTGGAACTGTATTTGATATTAAAGAAAATGGCCGACTATATAATTTAAGACGTATGGTTTCCTCAAAAACTGCCTGTTACGACTTGGAAACCGTGCATAAAATTCTAGGACACTGCAATACAGCTGATATTAAAAAATTACCAAATAAAGTCAAAGGCATGAAAATAATACCTTCAGACGATCTCCCAAATTGTGATGTGGGTGCACAGGGGAAAATGATAAAAGATATAAGCAGAACGACAGACAAAATGCCACGAAAATTCTCTTATTTGTGCACTGTGACTTGGCAGGTCCGATCAGCCTGATGGGGAGAAATAATCTAAGGAACGTTTTGAACTTTATTGATGATTTTCCGGTTTAATTATAGTTTATTTTCTAAAAACGAAATCCGACACTAGTATCGCCACTCAGAAACATTCGGCATTACCCGAGTGTTTTGAGGCGTGTGTTGAGTAAAAAAAAAAAAAAAAAAAAAGTGGTAATACGCAGGTAGACTCGAACCCGTGACTCTTAGGGTGAAAAGAAAGTGTATAAGAGTGATGGTTGAGCTAAAAAAAAATAAAAAAAAAGGAAAAATTACGAGCGCAAAAAAGTGGTAGTAGGCAGCAAAGTCGAACTCGTACCGCGAAGGAGGAAAAGAAAGTGAAAAAAACGTGACACATTAGCTGTTGCGCCCATCGCCAAACCGGACGTGACGTAGTTTAAGATAATGCCAGACAATCAAAAAGAGGTGTGATTTTCGATAATATCGACGAAAAAAGCGACTCCTCCCTGTTGAAAAGTACCCAGTTGAGGGTTAAGAAATTACTGGGTTTGGCCAATTTTTCGATATTTGCCGTCCGAAGGGTCGAGCTTCAAAATGATACCAATCTCGTGAAAATCCGTCGCCTCTGCCGAAAGTTTTTGCGAGACATATAAACAAGCATACCTACATACGCACATACATTCATACATACATTTGAATAGAGAGGTTAGATTTATATTATAGACTAGCATGGGTGTCCGGCGTTGCCCTGGTTTTTGGAGGAGTGTGTTGAGCAAAAAAAAAGAAGGTAGTAGACAGGCAGGCTCGAACCCGTGAATGTGGAGAGAGGTGTTTAAAAATGGTTGTAGCGTGGAGAGGGAATCAAAACAACAGTAGGCAGCCAGGGTAAAGAGAAAAAAGTGTTAGTAGAGAGGCAGGCTCAGACGCGAAGGTGGAAAAGAAAATGAAAGAAAATCTGACGTCTTAGCCGATATCTCCATGACGTGAACGGAAGTCAAAAGCTTCAATTTAACCGAAGTCACGATGTCGGCGAAAAAAATCGACCCCTCCTTGTACAAAACGGCCGAGTTTAGGGTGAAGGAATTAAGGTTTTTGGCCAATTTCGATATTTTTCGTGCGAGACGTCGAGCTTCAAAATGATACCGATCTTGTCAGGACCCGTCGCTTCTGTCAAAGTTTTTGCGAAACATACATACATACATACATACAGATTTATTTTATAGATGACTTACGGTAACTGCAATCATATGGTTATATCTGCAATGAAACATGTGTAAGACAACTATGCAAAAAAATCATGATTTTTTGTGGTAATTGGAATAAAAATTGATAAAATGTATAAATATATATGCCCTTTTTCTCTCTCACTCTCTGTTAGTCCTTCTCTCTCTCCTACACACACACACACACAATATATACGTATACATATATATGTATATACATATATATATATATATATATATATATATATATATATATATATATACAAGATCCCAAGATTGATGAAAGGAAAGACAAAATAAGAGAGAAATATAGACATTATATATATATATATATACACATATATATATATATATATATATATATATATACATATATATATATATATATATATATATATATATATATATATATATATATATATATATATAAGTTTACAAGAAACTCCTACGACATTTTTCTCTTTCTCTGCATGTTGGCTCCTTACAACACGTGGCCTGCACACACATATATCTACATATATAAAACGCAAAAATGTATGTATTTACACACATCCATATATCCATATATATATATATATATATATATATATATATATATATATATATATATATATATATATATATATATTCACACACATCCATATACATACACACACATATATATATATATAAATAAACACACAAACATATATATATGCATATACATATATATATATATATATATATATATATATATATATATATATATAACTTTATCGTTTTATTTTTTTATTCCCCTTGAATTCATCTTTCTTGCAGCTGCGTCTTTATTTGAACATTTTCTTCTTTCCCCCATTCAATCCTGAACTCACCCCATTTTTCCACTCATCCAGACATTTACCACAACACCCACACACCTAACATGGGTCACAAAATTCCTGCAGTCATTTTCTTTCTTAAAAAAAAATATATATATATATATATATATATATTCGTCACCTTGGCCAGGTTTTTTTTTTTTTTTTTTTTTTTTACAGCATTCTAACTTTTTGACTATTTGATTAAAACGTTCACAAAATACATTTGATTCGTTAAAAAAAATAGAAAATCAAACTCGTGAAAAAAAAAAAAGAGATGACGTTTTCTCAACTGCTGATGGTTTTCAGCTGAAGAAAGTGTAGTATCTGTTCTACATATGCTGCACTTCAATTTCTTGTTCTCTGTCACTGAAGGAGAAATCCTTCATGACTGAGACAATTTTTAATTTTTGTTCCTTTTCTTCACATTATAAAACGACCCTAGTGTCTAACTCTGTCCCGTGGGGAGACATTATAAAAAGGAACTCTTGTTCACTTAGACGTAAGGAGCTAATTATTTGGGGCCATGTCTACTAGGACATTGTAGGGAGTTGAGCAGCGAGATGCCTGTATTCATGGCCTTCGAAATCAACAGAGATTAGACCATCCCACTAATGATCCATGTATCCCTGTTGATTTTACGGTGGGAGTTAAGTTCTGTGCAGTCCTAGGAGGTCCACTCTCCTCCAAAGACTTGCCTTCTCCTTCTGGGAAGGGTTTAGTTTATTATTAATCGCCTGAGGCGCCCTTTCCAGGGAATGCCGACGGCGCTGCCCAGACACATTTTGCAGGTCAGTGCCCCTTCTTTTCATTCCTACTTTCTGAGTCCGGTGTCACAATTCTTGCAGCGGGGGCGAAATAAATACCGTATTTTCACATTATACTTGAACATCTGCATGTCAGTACTGTCAGGGGAGCAGGAGACTGGGAAGGAATTTCAAAGTCTAGCAGTTCGGAGGAAGAAGCTATTCTACGAAACTAATAATGGATGAGGTGGGATTTTGCTGCTTGTCAGGTTAGTCAGGGATTTTTACGTCAACAGCGGCACAAGTGTTACGAATTCTTCAGAGCACATTCCATTTAAATAGTTGTAAAAAATGCACAAGGAGGCAACATTGCGGCGATGGGACAGGGGTTGGAGTTGTGTTGATAGTGCAGGACCTTGAATAATATTTTTGGATCCTGCATAAGAGCAAGATGTGGCAACAATACTATATGTATGGGTGAATAGTGGCTTTGTAGGAATATAGGATGCTGTCTGGTCTGAGTAATTTTCTAGCATGGTAAAGAGAGCCCACCTTTTTATCCATTAGTAAAATTGAAGTAGTCGTCATTAGTCGAAGGCGATCCACTTTTCATGAGCTACTATTAGCTCGAGGTGTAACGGAGGCGCCTGTAGAAATACAAAGTCTATTTCTTACATGAGAGATGTTATTCACAAAAGAGGAAAATTGCTGTTTTCCTGGTCCGAACTCATTCATGTAATACCTTTTTTTTTGTTTTTGATCTTGAAGTAGTATATTATTATTTTATTAACTCTCTACATCAAGTTGCTTTATGCTTTGTTTGAAGCAATTTCAAGAATGAAAAATAAAATAACTTTATTGATCACTAGCAATGAGACCTGACGTTGCCCGGGACTGATATATCTATATATCTATAAAAGTGAACGTGTCTGTCTGTCTGTCTGTCTGTCTGTGTACATTTCCCTACGCAATAACTCTGTCAATTTTTAGTCTATAGACTCGAAATTTGAAATAACGGGTACTGAGATTTGAGAAAATCGATGTGACGGGTGTCAGCCAGAAATTTGGCTGTTAAGGGGTCAAATTTCAACGATTTGAACTTTAAGAACTCTACCAAACTCCTCCGACAATTTTGGGTCTAGACACTTGAAATTTTAGATATAAGTTCCTTGAACATGGATCTAACTTAATAAAGTGATTTGAGCCCGAAACAATAAATTTTAAGGGGTCATAATAGGGGTCAAAGTTTTAAAAAATTAACCATTTTTTTTTGTTTTTTTTTTTGCTTTTTTTTGCACAGCATACACCTCCAAACACCCGAGCAAGGGGTCAAAGTTCAACGATTTGACCTTTGAGAATTCTACCAAACTCCTCCGCCAATTGTGGGTCTAAACACTTGAAATTTTAGATATAGGTTCCTTGGACATGGATATAACTTAATAATTTGATTTGAGTCCAAAACAATAAATGTTAAGGGGACATAATAGGGGTCAAAGTTTAAAAAAATTGACCGCTTTTTCTTTTTCTTTTTTTTTTCTCAACATACACCTCCAAACACCCGGGCAACGCCGGGCTGAAATGCTAGTATATATATATATATATATATATATATATATATATATATATATATATACACACAAATATATATATATACTAGCAAAAGTACCCGTCGTTTACTAGGTTCAAAAACAGCCTATAGAAAATGGACTCTGATTTATTAAAGTATGATAGGTTATGAAAAGGAAGGGTTATAAATTTTGGTTGAATTTGGAGGTATCAAAACCAAAACAAAATATGATGCAAGTAAAAATAAAATAGATAAGCCCCATAATTTATTATACGATACCTGTTAACACTGAAAAACTTATCACAATATTCTGTGGATCTATATTAAAAAAACCTTGTTAAACTTTGTGACATATTTCCATTCTATGGAGGTCAGGTGCGAACGAACACCCCATAATTTTATTATACCATATTTTTTCAAACTGAAACATAATTATCAAAGCATACTTACGCAGATAGATATGAAAAGTCTTTATTAAAGTTTGTGCCTGTTTCCATTCTATGGAGGCCAGGCGCGAACGCAAACCCCACAATTTTATTATACCGTCCCTATTTAAGTTAAAACATACTTATCAAAGTATTCTTATGTACATCTATATCAAAAACACTTGTAAACGTTTTTTTTTTTAATATTTAATTTTTTTATTTCCATACTTTGTGGATCAGGCGCGAACGCAGACCCCACAAATTTAATGAACCACCGTTCTGCTAGATCAAACATATCCATTCCTGTGTCTCGATATATATATATATATATATATATATATATATATATATATATAGAGAGAGAGAGAGAGAGAGAGAGAGAGAGAGGGGGGAGAGAGTTTTCTCTGGATTCCAAGTGGTGTGGATGATTTTTATGAAATTTCACACCAATTTACTTCAGGTATCTGGCAGTGTTATATATATATATATATATATATATATATATATATATATATATATATATATATATATATATATATATATATAGTTAAGTCCAGGCTCTAAGCCATGTCGCCTCTGCACAACCGAAGCTATAATTATAATTACATCCCCCTCAAAGTAACAATATAATACATTCTAAAAACGAACTGATCTCTTTGTGTAAACGTAAGTCCAAATTTAATTATGGTAATTTTGAAATTACATAGCTATTACTTTAACTTTTTAGATATATATTTTTTATCGTTTTTTACATACTTTCTTAATACTTTATAACTTAATAATCCTTTATTTTAATTCTTTCGTTTGGCCGGTTTTTTATCTGCAATTTCCGTTTTAGTGTATAAATATCCCTATCTATCAAATATATCAATCTACCAACATATTCATATCCTGTATGTATATTTTACTTATATTTTACTATATGCATTTACTTGCATACTTACTTGCTTTACCTGGAATTTGCAGATACCGGCCATCCTCTCTCCTTACTTTTTTTCTATTTCATTTGGTGTCTTTTAATAACTCCTGTATCTTAAGTTATAACTTGTACATTTAAGTTGACCTCTTTTTTGCCCTATATATTTGGCGCCTTTTAACGTCATATTGTCTGGGTCATTTTGACATTAGTTTTTCTATTTTATATTTAATTCAATCACAATTCAATTTTTTTTCTTCACTAATTTTTCTTAATTATGCCTTGTTTTGGCAACCGAGTCGAATGCATATCTTATTTTTCTTTTAATAATATTATTAGAATTCTTTCCCCTTTTTCTTGTACCTATTTGTGAATTATTCCACAGATTTTGGCATTTTGGACTATTTTGGAACATCTTCCGACTACGCGATTCCCTTGGATTTTACTTGTGCAAATGGAAATTAAACTAACTTTCTTGGATTTGCACATTTTGATTTTACCGTCGTTGGATACTTTGCCTTTCACCAGATTATCCAGTCACGTGAAATCACTTTTTTCTTCACCCTATTCCCTCTGCTTCACTTTTTGTTATCAAGAAAGATCTTTGACTTACTTGTAGTTTCATCAAATACTTTTGCAAGCAAAATCCGATCCCACATTTTGCTAAATCCTACCCTTTGATGAGAAGGAAAGTATTTCTTCGAAACTCCGCGGATTAAGGATTATCTACTAATTTAGTGTTTCCTTTTCAGATTAAATATGTTTTAACTCTTTTTCAAAGTTATTTTAACATGTTTTATTAACTATTTGCTCTTATATATATATATATATATATATATATATATATATATATATATATATATATATATTTGTTTTTTAAATCCCCGAAACAGTGCTTCATGGTAAACAACTGATGATCCCTTAAATTAACATGAGGACTATAGGGATATATATATATATATATATATATATATATATATATATATATATATATATATATATATATATATATGTATATATATATTAACTTGGATTGCTAGTATATAAAATATATATATATATTAACTTGGATTGCTAGTATATAAAATTGTTTTCCACAGACACGTATTTCACCGTATATATGATTCATCAGCAGATACTGCAAAACACGTTTCCGTAGATAATTATTTCATAAACTAGTAATCCAATAAATTTATAATAAAAACGAATGTACGAATATATGTATATATATATATATATATATATATGTTTGTGTATGTATATATATATACACACACTCTCACACAGGCACATACACATGTATATATGCTTATATTGTGTATGTATACACATGTATTTGTGAACGTCCGAAAATATTAAGCGACTTTTTATTTCAAACAGAGACTACTCTTCCTATCTCGCAGAGGGAGATTAATTAAAACCGTATTTAATTCTCACTAATAAAATCAACATAAACACACAAACACACATATACGCACACACACACACACACACACACACACACACACACACACACACACATATATATATATATATATATATATATATATAAGTGTGTGTTTGAGTGTGTGTGAATGTGTGTGTATTTATGTGTGATGAGTGAGAGATAGAGATAAACGGGGACGTGAAAGATAAAGTAGAGAAAGGGAGGGAAAAGGAGAGGAAGGAGGCAATGGCATAAGGGAGATGACTGCAACGGCATAAAAAAAAAAAAAACATCGTATGTGTCGTTTTCAGCTAGTCCCAGAGCAGGTGCGTTCGTCTCACCTGGATCTGAGCGCTACTATTGATTGAAGAACCTGTACCTGGACAATACACTTCCCCCCCTCCCCATCACGTCCACCGAGCCCGAGTGAAACGAAGCAACACCTACCATCTCTTATTTCTCTCTCTTACACATCCACCCTCTCCCCGCTTCTCGCGCAGCAACTAGCCCACTTTAGAATGCGAACGCCGTTACCGAGAGTTTAATGTCCAATTTCGTGAATCTCTGACCCAGGTCAGGCTGCAAATCTATTTCATATTAGTGAAAGTTCGCTTACAGGATGTTTCTTTTTGACTTTAAACAGGTGTGTGACATTAAAATTTGCCAGGAAGCCACTTTTTTTTTTTGTATTTTTTTTTTTTTTTTGTATTTTCTTTTATTTTTTGTTTGTTTGTCATCTATTTAAGCACGTTTAATTTTATTCCATGAATACACATACCTACACATATACACACGCGCGCGCGCGAAGAATATCATCTCACCTTGGCCTTCGGGACAAGATCAAAGTGTAGTATCTGTTCCGGCAGATACTGCACTTAAGATAATTTGTACCAGTCAATGGAGGGGAAACCCTCTATACTGGGACAATTATTATTTTTGGTAACCAGAGTGACCCCTTTTAGGGGAGCTGGTTTTTACCTCACATTAAAAACGGCCTTGTGCCTAATTTGCTCAGTGGGGGAGCAAATAAATACCATCTGTTCCGGCAGATACTGCAAGCTATGACTAGCAAATACCAGATGTGGGGGCAACCCCACATGCCTGACCTTTAACCAGCTCCCATTTCCCACCTCTCGGGAGCTGGTCCCCTTTTCCCCTTCCCCTTCCCTTCACTCCTCACATTAAAAATCGGCCTTGTGCCTAATTTGCTCGGTGGGGGAGCAAATAAATACCATCTGTTCTTCAGATGCTGCACTTCTATTTCTTGTTCTCTTTCGGTGGAGGAGAAATCCTTCACGACTGAGACAATTTTTATTTTTGTACCTTTTCTCCACGTTAAAAAACGACCCTGGTGTCTAACTCTGTCCCGTGGGGAGGCATAGTAAATAGGTACAAACATGAATTACTGTATATGTGCATATTTCCGCTACGATTTTTTTTTTTCTTTTAGAGAAATATAGTCATAAGGCCTGATCTTTTAATAAAAAAATATATTTCAAATTAAAATTTGTTTTATACAAAACCGTTCGGTTATTTAAAAGGGACTAGAAAATTAAATATATAGAATAAAGACGGTAGAAAGAAAGAAAGAAAGAAAGAAAGAAAGAAAGAAAAGGAAAGGAAAAAAGAAAAAAAGAAGGAAAGGATATACTAAAGTAGAATAGAGAAACGAGGTGGGAGTTAAGAGGTTTGAAAAGGGGGGTCTATCATCTCAGTAGTCTCGGGAAATCTGGCACTTTTGCTGGGAGCAAAGTGTAGTATCTGTTCCGGAGAATACTGCAAGCAAAGACCATATGTGGGGGCGACCCCACATATAAGACCTTGGTCAATGTAGGGGCAACCCTTCATATCAATTGTCACTATCCAGCTCCCCTCCTCCCCGGGGAGTTGGTCCCATTTCCCCTTCACTCCTCACATTAAAAATCGGCCTTGTGCCTCATTTGCTCGGTGGGGGAGCAAATAAATACCATCTGTTCCGGCAGATGCTGCACTTTCTGACCATTGTTCTTGTGGCAATTGGTTGTTGGTACATGTAGGGGCAACCCTATATGTGCAATCCCCTTCCCCTTCCCTCCCCCTTCACCTCACATAAAGCCCGACCTTTTGTCATATTTTGCTTACGTGACGCAAATAAATACCTACTTCCTTGTATAAATTTATATCAACCCTTTCCTTTTCTTTTATGTTCTTATAGATAAGACGCTTATCGATGCGGAGAGTGCGAACATGGGAATCGGTCAAAACTAAGCGTCAGTTCGGCTACTTAACTCAAACTCTTAATTTGCTTTTCAATTTGACCTTTCCATAGAAGGCAGACGCAGCAACAGAAATCCCTAGACGGAGAAATGTGTAATAACTACAAAATTATCTATTGTACGGCACCAAGGAATATTGGTAAAAGAATATTGATATCTGTATAATTATAAAACTCTGTGAACCTTGCTTGCTTGCTTGCTTGCATCTCGTCTACGACAGTCGGGTGATTCTACTTTTTAAAAAACACGATGACGAGTAAATTTACTTTAAAATGTGCCTGTTTGATTGCTTGAATCTTGTCTTCGACGATCGAACGACTTCATCTTTTAAAAAGGCATGACAGGTGAGTGTATACATCAATCTATCTATCTATCTTCTTTTTTTTTTTTTACACGGTGGTCACCACTTATCAAGCCCCGGAAGCCACTCAGGGATAAGGGTTATTGCAAGTACAGTACGTTAGTGTGGAGATTTGATGAAGTGTTTACTTAAGGGGGCGGTTCATTAGGAATTTGTTAACGTTGGACTTGAAGACATCCAAGTTGTAGTCAGGTGGGAAGCAGGCATACGGAATAGAGTTCCACAGGCGTGCAGTTCTAAGAAAGAAGCTTTGTTCATGGAATCCGCGTTTTGATTTAGGCACATATATAAAGTGGGGGAAAATTTTCACATTGGATTCAGCTAGACGGGTGTTTTTCGTGAAAGATTGGCGAGGGGGGACCAGAGATTGGAGTTCAGACGAGCACCTGCCATTGAAATAACGATAAAACAAGGATAGGCTCGCAACGTCTCTTCTATGTATCTATATCTATATCTATCTATCTATCTATCTATCTATATATATATATATATATATATATATATATATATATATATATATATATATATATATATTTCTACAGGGTGGTCGATAGAAAAGCGGGACAAACAACGATATATTTTTACAAAGAATAATTTTTACAAAGTTTTTCAAAGACAAATGTTAAATTCTACTCATAAATACTAAAAATATCGTCCGTGCACTTCGCTGCAGCATAAAACAACGATTTATTTTTACAACAGTTACACGGCACCAATCAAAATAGCAATCACGCATTTTATTCATGATCTAAGCTGATCTTCAAATTTCCCGCTTTTCTAGCGACCACCCTATATATATATATATATATATATATATATATATAAATATATATATATATATATATATATATATATCAAGGCATATATATATAATAATAATAATAATAATAATAATAATAATAATAATAATAATAATAATAATAATAATAATACGAAAGCTGCGTTAATGAAAGTATCATATTTAAGCGCATTTTACGACCGATCAATGCTGGGGGCATGCTAGTATATATATATATATATATATATATATATATATATATATATATATATATATATATATATATTAAAATAAACACTTTACAACCTCAGACACTCATATTCTTGCTCATTTTCAAAATGTTTGGCTTTTGTTGTTAATAGCTTGTGTACAATATTTTTTGACCAATGTTGGCATATAAGCATAAAATAGTTCATTAATTGTCATTTTAACAACTGGCCAAACTCATCAGCGCATACAAAACATAAAATTTTAAATATATCTTCTTTTACGTACTATGGTGATATATATATATATATATATATATATATATATATATATATATATATATATATATATATATATATATATATATATTCAAGCAAATATTAAATGCAACGGAGAGACTTTGCTTTATGATTCTTTTTTAGTTTTTCGATTTTCCATATAATATTTTTGATATCGAAATCAAAAATATAAATAAAAGTTCCGAAGTTGTTGCTGTTATGAGCGCTTTCGATTCGTCCACGAATCAACTTCAGGTGTTAAAGTAAAAGTTTAGTAATTCAATAAATTTAAATTTAAATCAAATTTTTTTTATTATTGTGTGTAAGACAAAGAACACATTTGAAATGTTATAACTCCTTATCCTATAAGATTTCGATGCCTAACATCTCTTCAGAGGAGAAAATATCAGAAAACAATTATAATGGTTTAAACCAAGGTGTAAGACGTATAATCGCAGGTTTCCATACCAGTTGATTGTTAGATAATTTTATTCTGAAGTGTATATATATATATATATATATATATATATATATATATATATATATATATATATATAGAGAGAGAGAGAGAGAGAGAGAGAGAGAGAGAGAGAGGCGAAGAAATGGGGTGGAGAGCTGTATGTTTTGTTTCAATTCTAGCTGATGACAACCAAGTACTATGTATATATATATATATATATATATATATATATATATATATATATATAGTATTTTTTGTATTTTTATATATAATATATATTTTTTTTCTTCCCCTCGTTGTGCCAATATTTCAATCGTTTTTAAACGTTAATTAACTTATTTTAGTGTCCCCGTACTTTTGGCACATTCAATAGTTCCCCTTTAGAACTCTTTATTTTCGACATAATATTATATTTTACGATATCGATTTTTCCTGATGAGATGATAACCGAAAGAGCTCTTTTTTATTTAAAATTGTATATATATATATATATATATATATATATATATATATATATATATTCTTCAGAATAATTTTTTATTAAAAAATCAGTTTGCATGGAAACCTGTGATTATAAGATTTACAAAATATTACTGGCGGTAATATTCTATAAGTTATCCCATCTAAATTTTTCATGCTTAGAATAATAAAAAAAATTTGATATGAAACTCAACTTCATTTCAATAAGGGTTTTTTGAAATTCATTGAATCACAATTTAATTATATATATATATATATATATATATATATATATATATATATATATATATATATATACTAGCAGGGGTGCCCGGCGTTGCTCGGGTGTTTGGAGGTGTATGTTGTGCAAAAAAAGCAAAAAAACAGAAAAAATGGTTAATTTTTTAAAACTTTGACCCCTATTATGACCCCTTAAAATTTATTGTTTCGGGCTCAAATCACTTTATTAAGTTAGATCCAGGTTCAAGGAACCTATATCTAAAATTTCAAGTGTCTAGACCCAAAATTGTCGGAGGAGTTTGGTAGAGTTCTTAAAGTTCAAATCCTTGAAATTTGACCCCTTAACAGCCAAATTTCTGGCTGACACCCGTCACATCGACTTTCTCAAATCTCAGTACCCGGTATTTCAAATTTCGAGTCTATAGACTAAAAATTGACAGAGTTATTGCGTAGGGAAATGTACACAGACAGACAGACACACAGACACACAGACAGACAGACAGACACGTTCACTTTTATAGATATATAGATATATATATATAATTAAAAACAATATATATATATATATATATATATATATTTATATTTGCAGCCCTGCTTCGTTGTATCATTTGCAGCTTTAAAAAAAATTATTTGCATCCATTTATTTTCCAGATCAATTACAAAACAGTAAAGTACTGTTTGCGATCATCGGGATGGTAGAAATCTTTGATATTTCGACAATATAATCTCTTTTTTTTCATAAGAAACAACACTAAGAAATGTGTTTTTTTTTTAAATAGAAACGGAAAATATCTTAAAACCGAAAACGAAAATGAGTAGGTAGCTGTCATGCAGACAATTTTTAATTAGTTCGGTATTCCAATCATGTGTATATTAATGTCTAACTTTACTTCAATAATATTACCATTACATAGGCATATTCATCCTTATTAGTTTTCCTTTTTATATGTAAATTAAATATTTGGCTTAATTCTTACGAATCAGAAATCAGTTGGAGTTTTAATCCGAACCGGAAGTGGAAGCGTTGACGGCGTCCGTGAAATATGGCATGTATTGTCATAGAAACTGAGTTTAATATCGAATTACAAAAAAAAATTAGTTTTCTTCAGTGTCGCTATAAATCTGATATATATATATATATATATATATATATATATATGTGTGTGTGTGTGTGCATATATATATATATATATATATATATATATAAGAACATGTAGTTAATAAAACATGTTAAAAACACTTTAAAAAACAGTTAAAAACATATTTAATTTTAAAAAGGAAGCACAAAATAAGGTGATAGTCCTTAATTCGCAGAGTGTCGAAGAAATATTTTCCTTCTAATCAGAGGGTAGGGATTAGCAAAATACGGTATGGGATTTTGCTTGCAAAAGTATTTAATGAAACTACAAGTAAGTCATAGATCTTACTTGGTAACAAATAGTGAAGCAGAGGGAATAGGGTGAAGAAAGGAGATTTCACATGAAGAGTAAAATATCCAATAACGGTAAAATCCAAAAAAGTTTAATAACGAATTTTAAAAAAATAGTTTTCTTCTGTGTCGCTATAAATCTGCTGATTATATATATATATATATATATATATATATATATATATATATATATATATATATATATAAACACAGAGAAAGAGAGAGAGAGGGAGGGAGAGATAGAGATAGATATAGATATATAGATATACTAGCATGGGTGCCCGGCGTTGCCCGGGTGTTTGGAGGTGTGTGCTGAGCAAGAAAAAAACGGTGAATTTTTAAAACTTTGACCCCTATTATGACCCGTTAATATTTATTGTTTGGGGCTCAAATCAAGTTATTAAGTTAGATCCATGTCAAAGGAACCTATATCTAAAATTTCAAATGTTTAGACCCAAAATTGTCGGAGGAGTTTGGTAGAGTTCTCAACGGTCAAATCGTTGAACTTGACCCCTTAACAGCCAAATTTCTGGCCTAAAACCAATCACATAGATCTTCCCAAATTTCAGTACCCCGTATGTCAAATTTCGAGTCTGTAGACTTAAAATTGACAGAGTTATTGCGTAGGGAAATGTACACAGACACACAGACAGAAAGACAGACAGACACACACACAGACACGTTCACTTTATAGATATATAGATTGTGTGTCATCCGGTACGATTAACATTTTTTCTACATCCTGATGATTTGATATAAAATCCCCTGAACCATTTATTTATATTACAACAGAGTTATTCTGCCCTATGGAGGACTGAGAACCTGGTGTTCTAAGTTCGAATCCATTTCGTTCAACAAAAATCGCATTCATTTGATTTGTTGGCAACTTACTCGTGGTCTCATAAGCACCCAATGAATTTCTAGAAAAGAATTCTGACTAGAAAAATATCGGTAGCAACCAATGCCTCATCAAATTTATACGATGTGAAGATTATTTTGTCGTAGAGGTTTAATTATCATCATATCGTAAGAATCCGAAGATCCTATTGCTGGCATTGGTTTCCCCGATGTTTTCCTAGTTAAAATTTATTTTGAAGAAAGACATCAGCTACCAACGGGAAGGGATGACGTGAAGGTTTACAACATCCGAGTGAAAGTGACTTTTGTGGTACGAACTAGATTCGAACTTGGAACACCCAGGTCGTCACTCTGTGTCGTTACCCACTTAACCACCGTCACCTGCCGTAGAGTTTTCATGACAGCAACATGTTCGTTACGCTATTTAAACTTTGAATGGGTTACTGGTGTACGCGCACAGCTGTGAGCAAGGCACTTTTGATCTTGTTTTTAGAAAAAAGATAAAAGTCTCAGTACTTAAGAATTAAGAATTTCAAATTGTGAAAATACTGTCATGTCCAACACTAGATGATGGAATACAGAATTCCAAGCCATGTTCTAGTACTAAAATTTCATAAACAGAATTTATGAAATATCAAGAAAATATATATTATTTACGCCTGAGAGTATGCTGTACCTCTAAAAGGTACCCCCTCGCCAATCTTTCACGAAAAAACACCCGTCTGGCTTAAATTACTGCCAATAATTTTCCCCATTCTTTATCTGTGCCTAAATTAAAACGTAGATTCCATGAATTCTCTTCCGTTTGCCTGTTTATCACCTGACTACAACTTGGATGTCTTCAAGTCCAACGTAAACAAATTTCTGATGAACCGCCCCCTTAAGTAAGACACTATATCAAATCTCCATTACTAACGACCACTACGATATTAACCCACGTAATAAGACTTATCCTCGAGTGGCGTCCGGGCCTTAATAAGTAGTGACTTACATGTAAAAAAAAAAGCATTCGGCCACCATATTTGGAGTATTGTTGCCACACTCCGGCTGCTACTAGTTTTTGTCTCTTAGACAGGGTTCAAAAGAGAGTCGCCAACCAAATAGGTCTCGTACTGCCAGCTTCCCATCGACGAAATGTTGCATCCCACTGCCTGTTTTGCAAGTATACGCCCTTGTACTCCCTCGACGTAAATACTCCTGACAGACCGGAGAAGCAGCAAAATCCCACCCTTACACAATAGAAATCTCTCAGATGCCAGAAAGCCTAGTACTCTTATAGTTTCTTTCCTAGGACTGCAAGACTTCCGGGTTCCTGACTGTACTGACATGCAGAAGTTCGAGTGTGATGTAAACAGGCCTACGAATTTAATTGTTACGCAAGAGCAAATACCCGGAGATATATGAGTAAACAAAGGAAAAGCGAGTGAGAATGCGTGTGAAATATATATAAAATAATATAATATATGTGTACAGTGAAGATGGAAGGGGTATATGAACGATTAAGATATATCTCCGTGCAAGTCTAATGATTTAACGAATTCTTTCTGTCGGTATAAACAGAGGCTGAAGAATGTTCGATACAGATAATCAGTTTGTTTTGATTTGAAACCAACAGTATAAATGTTCTAGTCTTCTGTAATATATATATATATATATATATATATATATATATATATATATATATATATATATATATATATATATATATAGTAAAAATATAACACGGAAATTACATAATTGTCGATGCAAGAATTTATTTCAACCTTATGGTATTTTCAAGCATCTAAACTAGACAATTACATTTTTGATACTGAAATAAGATTTAGATGCTTGAAAATACCATAAGGTTGAAATAAATTATTGCATCGACAATTATGTAATTTCCGTGTTATATTTTTATGTTATTGCTCTGTTTACCACATTGAGCTCTCATACCCGGATTTCCTCCTGGAATTATTCCATTATAACACTATATATATATATATATATATATATATATATATATATATATATATATATATATATATATAAGTGAAAGTGTCTGTGTGTCTGCGTACATTCCCCTACGCAACAACTCTGTCAATTTTACGCCTACATATTCGAAATTTGATATACAGGGTACTGAGATTTGGAAAAATCGATGTGATCAGTTTTCGGACAGAAATTAGCGATTAAGGGGTCAAAGTTCAACGATTTTACCTTTGAGAACTCTACAAAACTCCTCCTACAATTTCGGGTCTAAACACGTGAAATTTTAGATATAGTTTCCTTGGACATGGATCTAACTTAATAACTTTATTTGAGCCCTAAACAATAAATTTTAAGGGGTCATAATAGGGGTCAAAGTTTTAAAAAATTGACCTTTTTTTTTGTTTTTTTTTTTTGTTTTTTTGCTCAGCATACACCTCAAAACACCCGGGCAACGTCGGGCACCCATGCTAGTATATATATATAAAACAATAATGATGAAAATGCTATTGAATGAATTACACATTTATAGATCTATCAAATTTAAAAAAGGAAGTATAATGATGTTATCAAAATTTCTATTTCTTTCTATTAATTCTTTCATATTTATTGATGTGTTTTATATTGAGCGTTTTATAATCTCGTT